>NW_004444090.1:6626058-6637274 GCF_000243295.1 Trichechus manatus latirostris
TTTTTTTTTTTTTTTTTAACTTTCCTATTTTATTTTTTGAAAGTTTCTGCTTCTTTTAGGTCTTCTTTATTAGTCTAGTTTTTATGGATGATATGATGCTGCATTCTTTGATAAATACCTAATGAACTTTTTATTCATTAAATCTAAATAAGCTTTGAGTGGATTTTAGATCTTGTTAATTTGTCCATATCTTATGCTTGTTTTGAATCTGTTGGCCCTATTTTTTTTTTTTGAGATTTTTATTGTATTGTATTCATATTTTGTTTTTGGTTATTGAAGAAAGTTTAATTTGGTAATAAGAAAATAAGATTCCATTTTGTTTTTCACAGATATTAACTTTCTTAAAGTTATTCAGAAAAGGAAAGTTTGGGTCACCTTTGCAGGTTTTTTGAGTTTGTCTCTTTTATCACGAATTGTTTATTACAACTTAGTGTAGGAGATGGTAACTACAGCTATAATTTAGTAGATCTTCAATTATTATCTTAGCTCTTGGCTCAAGATACAATGTAAAATTTCTCATCTTTTGAAATTTCTTTTACTTAAATATCTGAAACAGATATGCTAGAGTCCATTCTCTCATAGTATTTATCATGTAATGTTTCATGTATCATTTTGAGTTGGGCATTTTTAAGATGTCTAAATTATTTGATAAACATATATTTAAAGAGTAAGTTGCTATGATCTAAATTAGGATAATGATAGGCTTGTATTTTCATTGCACTTAGTTTCCAAATGGGAGATGAGGAGATGAAATATTGTAGAATTTTTTCCTCATACTTTTTTCTTTAAAAGAGACTCCTTGACATGTAAATTTTTTTATTTGATCCTAGTAATTAAAACTTTTATTTTAATATAATTTAATTTGTTTATGCTAAGGAGCACTAAGTAATTTCCTGAGAAAATACAAAAGTTTTCAGCTAGATAAGACAAATGTAAATAAAGACATCCTGGATTTCTTACATAGTATACTTTAAAAAAATTTAAACCCTTTTTATAAGTGATGACAAGCAGTGATACAAGGATCATTTGCAAAGTTGTAATGTATCATGCTAAATAAACAGATTCAATTCTTGAGATCTATGGAGAGTAATTAGGGTTATATTTCTTTCATAAATTAATGAAATGTTCATATTCTAATGCCTTAGAGGTGTGTGTTTTCAAATCAAGGAATGAATAAATGTGGTCATGAAGTCCATCCATGTTGTTATTTATTTCTGGAATTCAATGGAAGGAAGATACTTAACACTATTGCTTCAATGTAGTGGCTACTACAATGCCTAGAACCTAACAGAATAGGCACCTAATAAATAATTGTTAAATGAATAAAGGCCTAATTTTCAGGTGGTACAGAGCTTGAATGGTATAGGAATTTTTCTATGAGAAAAGAGCTGTATTCCAAGTGATGCCTGTACATCTTTCCTGTTTCAAAAGAAAACAAAGTGACCACACTGCCAATGGAATCAGATCATTGTACAAAACATTAGATATTATTTAATCAGAACAACAGATATTCCATAGAGTGATGTTTTCTAAATGGCAGATGATAGAATTTGCTCCGGTACTCAGTATCTTTAGTATGACATTTAAAATTGGTTTCTTTGCTGTGCCCTTGTCAGTCCTATTCCCTGATTCTTAAGAATGATGTATGTAAAACGTAGCTTTTCAAATGTAAAGCAGGTGACTAGATTTTTAAAATCCCATTTGACATTCATCTTAGAATTTATCAAGTGTTGAGAAATTGACAGCAATCATATTGCCATGTAAGATGGTTGATGCTGAGACGTGCTAATGCCAATTTTAGATTACACTTTGAAATGATCATTTCATGTCTTCGAGGGTAAATACTTCAGTTTATAATACTTGGCTCTTATGTCTTTTTTAGTGATTTTTAAGGGAAATTCTACATTAGTAATTGGTGGATTCTAGTCTATAAAATATATTGTATTGGGAATACTAACTAAAACACCCAAATTGGCATATTAGCAAAGTTATTAGAAAAATTTTCCAGAGCTCAGTTGTTTCAAAAGGTTCAGAGTAACACACTAAAGGGAAAGTTTTATTAAAGCCAGTAAGCCCACCTAACTTTATCACACTTAGAGACTGTATTTATTTATCTTATGAAATTAGGCAGAAGTTGAATAGTCATTCTCAACAATCATTCAATTTATGAATAAATCACGCCTTTTGTACTCATCAGAATACTGAAGACACACTAAAAATTAAGTTTCAGCATTTCAAGTGTCCTAAGTTATTAGATACGGTTTGGATAGTGTTTTTAGTTGCTAAATATAATACATATGAAGAAAAAGCACAAAACAAAAATGCTCAGTACCATGATACATCACAGAGCAAATATCAATATAACTACCCCTAGGTCAAGAAAGAGCCCTGATGGTGGAGTGGTTAAGTGCCTGGTTGCTAACCAAAAGGTTGGCGGTTTGAACCCACCAGCTACCCTGTGGGAGAAAGATGTGACAGTCTGCTTCTGTAAAGTTTACAGCCTTGGAAACCTTATGGGGCAATTCTGCTGTGTCCTATAGGGTTGCTATGAGTCCAGATCAACTCAATGGCAATGAGAGGTCAAGAAAAAAAACATTTGCAGCACCCTCAAAGCCTACCTTGCACCTCTTCCAGTTATTACCCCTTCTTCTACCAGAAAGGTAACTACTATTCTTTGCTTTTTTTTTTTTTTTTTAGATAGTTTAATACCTAAACATGAATCCCTCAACACTATGGTTTATATTTGCCAGGTGTCTTCGGCTGGGTTCTCTAGAAAAGCAAAACCAGTAAAGTGTGTATATATATATATATATATATATATATATATATATAAAGAGGGAGAGAGAGATTTATATCAAGGAAACAGCTCACATGATTGTAGAGGCTGGAACGTCCTAAGTCCGTGGATCAGGATAGAGGTGTCTCCTGAATCATGTAGCCACAGGGGCTGGTGAACCCAAGATCAGCAGGTTGGAGAGCAAGGGCCCTTGCTCACAGGCTGTAAAGGATGACGAATCCCAAGATCAGCAGGCAAGACTGCAAGGCTTCTCCTGAGTCATGCAGCTGCAGGGGCTGGCGAACCCAAGATCGGCAGGTAAGCTGCTAGCTCAAGTGCCAAGTACCAGAGGTCAGATGAAACAGAGACAGCTTCAGGATCCAGAGCAAGCCAAAAACCTTGGCAAGGCGAGCAGGAAGGAAGTTGGCGGTGGAGGGCTGAGAGATGAAGGCTGAGGGGGTGGTGATCTGCCACAGGCCCTGCCCCTATTGGTACCATTCAAAAGATTCCATCATGGGTGTGATCACGTACCAGATTTCAACAGGGAAGTGATCACAACATTGTACAACTGCCAAAACACTGAGAATCATGGAGCAGCCAAATTGACACACAATCTTAACCATCACACCAGGTGTTTTTATTTTGGTTGGGGAGGGGGCATTATACAAACAGAATAAAATAGTATTTTGTTTGTTTCATTTTGTGTGTCTGACTTCTTTTATCAAAATTATTTTTTTGTTGAAGTCATCTATAGTATGTGCAATTCTAGTTTGTTCATTTTCAGTCCTAGATAGTATTCCATAGTATGAATATGCCTAAATTTACTCATCTGTCTATTGCTGATGGATATTTGGACTGTTTCCAGTTTCTAATTTTACAATACTATTGCTATGAACGTTCTTGTATATTTCTCTTAGGACACATGTTGACATATTTCTGTTGTGGTTTATGATTGCCAAGTAATAGGTTATACACATCTTCAACTTTAAAAGATAATGCAAAACTTTTTCAAAAGTAGTTGTGTAATTGTTCTGGTTTACCAACTAGTAGTGTGTGAATATTCCTGTTGTTGCACACTCATTGTCCCTCTACTTTTTTTGAATATATTCTTCTGATATCTTCCAATTCTTGAATTCTCTATCTGTTTAAAATTATTGAAACAATAATTGCTGTTTTTATTTAGGGGAGACTTTCATTAAAATTTTTGTTTTTAAATTGTAAAATATAGATAACACAAAATTTGCCAATTCAACATTTTTCAGGTGTACAATTTAGTGATATGAATTACATTAATCATGTTGTGCAGCCATCACCCATAATCACTGGCAAATTTCCTATCACCATAAACAAAAACTCACTGCTTCCTAAACAATGACTCCCGTTTCCTCCCTGCCTCCTACCCTTGTTAAACACTAATAAACTTTGGTGTCTTAACATTTGCCTGTTCTTGTTATTTCATATAAGTGAGATCATACAATATTGTCATTTTTTGGTTGACTTATTTCACTCATCATAATGTTTTCAAGGTTCGTACATGTTGTAGCATGTATCAGGACTCCATTTTTTTTTTAATGGTTGAGCAGTATTGTATGCATGTAGCACATTTTGTTTATCCATTCATTAGTTGAACAGTTAGGTTGTTTCTACCTTTTGATATTGTGAATCATGCTGCAATGAACATTAGTGTACATGTGTCTGTTTGCATTGCTGCTTTCAAGTCTCTTGGGTATATACCTATAAGTGGAATTGCTGGGTTCCGTTATAGTTCTATGTTTACTTTTTGAGAAACTTCCAAACTGTTTTCTTCAGCACTTGTACCATTTTGCATTCCCACCAGCAAAGGATGAGAATGCCAATTTGTCCACATCCTTGCCAACATTTGCTATTTTCAATTTTTTTTTATCTTAATCATCCTAGTGGGAGTAAAGTGGTATCTCATAGTGGTTTTGATTTGCATCTCTCTAATGGTTCATGAAGTTGAGCATTTTTTCATGTGCTTATCGGCCATTTGAATATTCTCTTTGGTTAAATGTCTGTCCAAGTCCTTTGCCCATTTTTTGATTGAATCATTTGTATTTTTGTTGTTAAGTGGTAGAAGTATTTTAAAAATATATTTTGGACATCAGACCCTTATCAGATATGTGATTCCTGAAAAATTTCTCCCATCCTGTAGTTTGTCTTTTCACTTTGTTGATAAAGACCTCTGATGAACAAAAGTATTTAATTTTTATGAAGTCTCACTTATCTATTTTGTCTTTGGCTGCTTGCACTTTTGTTATCGTATTGATAATCCATTGTTTTGTTATCATATTGATAATCCATTGTTTTGTTATCATATTGATAATCCATGCAGCCATGCCCCTGTATTTTCTTCTAAGAATTTTGTGGTTTTGGTTTTCACATTTAGGTCCGTTTTGAATTGAATTTGTGTATGGTGCTTGAATTCTCTTTTCAGCTCTGTCTAATCATTGTTAAAGTCATCCATTGAGTTTTTAATTTTGATTATTGTATTCTGTATTCTAAAATTTTCATGGTTCTTTTTATTTTTTCAGTTCTCTGCTGAAATTCTCAATCTTGCCTTTTATCTCCTTAGACATCAAGTAAGCAGAGTTATTTTAAATTTAATGTCAGATAATTCAGTATCTGGAACTTCTGTAGGTTTGTTGGTACTGTCTCTGGTTGCTGTTGATCTTTTATTCATGTTTTCTTTCTTCCTTTTAGGTCTGATTGTTTTTAATTAAGTGCTGTACACTGTCTCTGCAATATTGTTTGTAGAAATGATTGGAGGTCTAGAATGATATTATCTTTCTCCAAAGAAAATTTAAGTTTCTTACTACAAGGAAAATGAGGACAACAGCAATCTGGGATGACCTAAATCCAGACTCAGAGTTGAAATGATTGGAAGCTAAACTGTAATCTGTGAGACAGATGGCCTGTCTACTTCCGTTGACCCACTCTTTAGGTGCAGCTTTTTGCTAACTGGAAGTTTGATGGTTCAAATCCACCAGCTGCTTCCTGGGCAAAAAGATCTGGCAATCTGCTCCTGTGTAGCCTAGGAAACCCTATGGGGCAGTTCTATAGGGTCGCTATGAGTCAGAATCAACTCCATGGCACACAAAAACAACAAAAACAAACACAAATACTTCGAACAGAGATTTGTCAATTCTAAAACTATTTTCTTTTTTAGGCTGGTCAGGAAAAGAAAATATATATCAAACAACCCTCAGTTTATAGAATAGTTGGCTTTAAAATCCATCAAAATGTGGATTGACGAAACTTCTCATGCTAGAAACCTCTTAGAGAAGTTGGAATTTTATTTTCTAGGTCACATACTTTGGACATGTTATCAGGGGGTATCAGTCCCTGGAGAAGGACATTTTCTTTTATGCTTGCTGAAGTAGAGGGTCAGCGAGAAAGAGGAAGATCCTCAACGAGATGGATTGACACAGTGGTTGCAGCAATGGGCACCAGCATATCAACGATCATGAGAATGGTGCAGGACTGGGCGGTGTTTCGTTCTGTTGTACATAGGGTTGCTATGAGCTGGAACCAACTCTCTAGCACCTAACAACAACAACAACAACAAAGTCACAAGGTAAGAATTCAGAAACTTTCCAGCACTCAGTGCTCCTACAGTGTCTGACATTTGATTATCTTCTCCCTTGTCCTTAGAGTAGTAACATAGCCGAGGATTTCATTTTCCATATCTCCTTCACTGTTACTGGCATTTTTTCCCAACATTCATTCACCCTCAGAGTCTTAGCCTCATTGCCATTCTCCTTTTGAATTTTATCCCATGTTTATAGCATTTTGACTCTTAATATTTTTTAATTTAACTTTTTTGGTATATTACATCTAGAAACTTAAGTTGCTTTATCAAGGTTGTTGATTTTATATCTGGAAAAGGATAAGTGATAGCTGACTTGTCTTTCACACAGATTGTAGTGGTACCAAAAAAAAAAAAAAGGTATCTTGCATGACAAAGTACATTTAAAGCATCAAAGTATTGCACAAATTGGAAGTATTATTATGGGGCCTGAGTATTGAATTGCTACATGTGGCATTTAGAAAGGAGGAAACATCCTCTTGTTTATGATGTTTCCTTTTCACTCAGTTTCTAAAGTACAGTGTCCCAAATGGAATAAAGCAGAATCTTTGATAATGTGTCCTTTTACTAGTTGAGGGAAGGAGGATAATCTGACTTTTAGCATTTCCTTTGAGGGCACCTCTAAATTGGGGCTCTAACCCTATAAAATTGAAGATGAAGTTCTGGAAGGAATTTATTAAGAATAGAATTACTAAAAACAACGGGACAAAACTGCTTTGTTACTACTACTAGTAACACTTTTTGAACTTCACTGTACCCTAAGTACTCACCTAAGATGTCTAATTTTACAATATTCTTACAAGGTAGGTATTATCTCTGGTTACAGATGAGGAAACTGAGACTATATAACTTGCACATAGTAAGTGGTACAGCTGTGACACAAACTCAAATGGTTTGAATCTAGAGCTTGCCCTTTTAACCACTCTGCTCCAAAAAAAAAACAAAACAGAACAAAAAAACCAAACTCTTGCTATTGAGTTGATTTTGACTCATCGTGTCCCTATAGGACAGAGTAGAACTGCTCCATAGGGGTTCCAAGGCTGTAAATCTTTACAGAAGCGGACTGCCACATCTTTCTCTTGCAGAGTGGCTGGTGGGTTCGAACTGCTGACCTTTTGGTTAGCAGCAGAGCATTTTAACCACTGCACCACCATGACTCCTTATGACCCTGCTGGCCTCCAATAAATATATACAGATTACCATCTGCCAGATGATAGCCATGCATTGTCTTACCAAAAGGTTAAGATTTTCTGTGGCAGTTTTGTTAGCTGCTATTAGTTATTCCTGGATGTCTTATTTGCAGATCTGTATCAGAGTTTTGATACTACACAAGCCTCTTAGAATAAAAGTGGCATAGACAGCATGAGGGTTTTTTGGATATCCAAAGAAACATGCCCATAGAAGTAGAAGAAGCAGTCTTTTCAGATTTGGTCTTTGACAATGCAATTTTATTTCATCAATTACTTATTGAACTCTTACTATGCCAGATGTTGCAAAAGTATCTTTTTTTCAGTAATATTTAGTGATGTTGGGAGTCTTCAAAGAAAGGCAGCGTTATGTCTGCACCATTGTATGCAATTTCTCTACACTTTTAAAGATCAAGGGAAACTGGTTAATCCAAAAGGCTGGACAACAAAAAGGAGTTAGACTTAAGCACACTTACGTCTTTAGCACCTGTCAGGTAACCCGTGCAGCCCCAGCACTCTGTACCCAGACAGAAGTGAAGACAAACTTACAGCAGGTAGTGTACCACATAGCACCTTTCAGCTACCTCAGAGACTTTGGCTTGAGCCTTGCCATTTTTTAAAAAAACTCTGCAATGGTGGAGAATCGCTGAAATACATGGTAAGACTTTATACTGTAAAAGTTCCCTTAGTATTCTCCAGGGAGAGCGCCACAGATCAGAGGAAAAAAAAGCCACACTAATGGAGTTTTCTTGTTTACCTTTTTAGGTCAGCAACACTCCTGATACAGTCATCTGACTTTTGAACCATTAATTTCCTGTAGAGAATTGCTGTATATTTGCTTCTCCTTACTTTTGCCTCACATACACATTTTTTTTGCTTTTAAACAACTAAAAAGGAATATTTCATGTCATTTCCTGTTTACATTTAAGAAAAGACTATCATTATTAGGAATGAGAATTAGATAGTGCTTTATTCATTTAAAATATTTAGAAGAAAATCAAATGCCTGACTGGGCTCTCTGTGACATGATGGGAAACTTCTGTTTCACATTCCTTCCCGACAGTGATATCTACTTGATCTACGCTATTTTTTCTTGTCTTCACCAAAATAGTTAGAGAAAGTAGTCTTCACAAGCTCTTTCCTATCTTTATTTCTGATTTCCTGTTCAACTCCTTGAGATATGGTGTCAACCTTACCACTACAGTGAAACCTGTGAGACCTGGAACTCGATGGGACTGCCTTGTTTTTCCGGGTCTCCAAGTTTGCCACTTTTGACAGTGTGCAGTCTTACTACTTTCTTACCACTCTCTATTAGTGGAAAATATTTGAGTTTTCCTTCTCTGCCAGGTTTCCACCTTACACAGGTTGTGGCTTTTGCAAGTTTTACTTACTGTACATAGAAATTTCCCTCTAGAAAGTCCAATTGCTAAATGATTATTTCTTTGGCTTCATCTTCCTCCAAGTAACCTATAGCGTTTCATAATGTTGACAACCTCTTCTACCTCTTGCCTCTGTTACCATACTTCTTATTTTTCCTACCCCATTATTTCTTCTTCTGCTATTACTATAGGAACATCTCCAGATTCTGGGAGAGGGTTCAGTTCCTTTCATACCTGAGGCTATTTAGGGAGGGATGAGAGGAAGAGAAACTAAAGACATCCTGGTGCTTTCTTAGACCCTTTAAAGTCTAGGAGAAGCCTCATGGAGTTCATGGAAGCCATCCAAGAACTGCTGACCTGTCCAGCCTTTGGAGCTCCAGCCTAGGTTAGCTTCTATTCCCCTTGAGCACTGGTGAGATTGCTAAGAACTTTCCCAAGATCTGGAGTCAGGAGGAGCAACTGACCTTCAGCTCTGGAAAATCTTAAGACCAGCTTAGGTTCTGGTAGAACCCTTGGTGTAGTCTGTGTTCCTCACAGGCATGGTTTGATCCTTTTCTCAGAGCTATCCTTTCACATAAGCATATGGACATCACCACACCCCTTGCCATGGAGTCAATTCTGACTCATAGTGACCCTGTAGGACAGAGCAGAACTGCCCCATCGGGTTTCCAAGGCTGTAAGCTTTACAGAAGCAGACTGCTACAGTTTCCTGCCATAGAGCGACTGGTGGGTTCAAACTACGGACCTTTCGGTCAGCAGCCAAGCCTTTAACTGCTGTGCCACCAGGGCTCCTCAAGATTATGGAAGAGAAGGTTAATAAAAGTAGCTCCCTTACTTTGATAAGACCTGAAATGAAATTTTAGTTACTTGTTCACGTACATGTTTCTGGCAGAAGCACCAACATCAAGAAAAGGGAAATAATATAATCAGGCTGAATGCAGGAAATGCTATACACAACCAAAAGCTTATTGGCAACATAACCTTGAAAGCATTGATTATAGTAATGGACAAAAGTCTGGAAAATTATATTTTTAGCAGGTAGAAAATTCTGTAGTGATATCATATTAAGCTTTCTGTTAGTTCAGGGATGGGATCAGAGCAAAATGAAAACTTGGGGTTCCTTATTAAAATATTAATAAGAATTTCAAGACAGTGACAGCAGAGCATTATCCAAGCATGTAACCTGTGCAACTGCAGAGGTCACATGCCCATGAAGCCATTACTGCCTCTATGCCATTTCTACTTACCAGAAATTTATTTGTGTGGGCTGGGCTAGCACATGGTCAAATTGTGAATATGGCAGAGTTACCTTGAGATCACTGCTTCCCCTTCATTTTCTTCTCTTTCCTACTTTAGGTATCAAATGACCTCACAATGCGTCCAGCCCTCTCCACAAAATCTTTACCATCACTCTGCATGCATGTCCAAGTCCTACCACAAGAGAGGACTATGAGACTCTTTCATTAACTCCTATAACACATTTTTCTCTCTGTTAAAAGCAAGGCTTTGAACCAGTTCATTCCAGTTCGAACCCCTGCTGAGAAATTTGCATTTCTAATAAATTCCCAGCTGAGGCTAATGATTCCACCCCAGATATTCTGAATCAAAATCTACAGTTTAACAAGATCCCCAGGTGATTTTTATGTATCATGAACCAATTTGAAGCCCTGTTTAAAAGGCAGTGATTCTTTCCAGAGCTGACACTTTCAGAATGATTATGACCACACTCTACTCCTTGTGATAATATTTCTTCTACCTTCTGTAACACTAGCTTTTATGTTTGTATCAGTCTTGAACTGCTGGTTTGAGAGGAGTATTAAAAAAGACAAGTCACATTAAGGACTTAATGACCATCAATTACATTGTCTAAAAATATCATAAAGCCATGTAGCTTTTTTAAATTGTTGGTTTATTGAAAAAAATTAATAATGATAATGAGTAAACTTGTTGCCTGCTTATTGGAAATAACCACTTTTTTTTAAACATTGTCCTTTAGATGAAGGTTTACAGAGCAAATTAGTTTCTCATTAAACAGTTAATACACATATTGTTTTGTGACATTTGTTGCCAACCCCACGACATGTCAACACTCTCCCCTTTTGGACCTTGGGTTCCCCATTACCAGCTTTCCTGTCCCCTCCTGCCTTCTCATCCTTGCCCCTGGGCTGGTGTGCCCATTTAGTCTCATTTTGTTTTATGGGCGTGTCTAATCTTTGTCTGAAAGGTAAACCTCAGGAGTGACTTCAATACTGAGTTAAAAGGGTATC
>NW_004444090.1:6637743-6639230 GCF_000243295.1 Trichechus manatus latirostris
CTCAACCTTGGGTTCCCTATCACCAGCTTTCTTGTCCCCTCCTGCCTACTAGTCCTTGTCCCTGGACTGCTGTTGCCTCATTAGTCCCATTTTGTTTTATGAGGCTGTCCAATCCCCGGCTGAACGGTGAACCTCAGTAGTGACTTCACCACTGAGCTACAAGGGTGTCTGGGGGCCATACTCTCAGGGTTTCTCCAGTCTCTGTCAGGCCAGTAAATCTGGTCTTTTTTTGTGTGTTAGAATTTTGTTCTACATCCTTCTCCAGCTCTGTCCAGGACCCTCTGTTGTGATCCTGGTCAGAGCAGTCTCTGGTGGTAGCCGAGCACCATCTAGCTATACTGGGCTCAGTCTGGTGGAGGCTGTAGTAGCTGTGGTCCCTTAGTCCTTTGGACTAATCTTTTCCTTGTATCCTGTTCTTTTCATTCTCCCTTGCTCCTGAAGGGGTGAGACCAGTGGAGTATCTTAGATGGCTGCTCACAGGCTTTTAAGACCCCAGTCGCTACTCACCAAGGTAGAATGTAGAACACTGTCTTTATAAACTGTGTTATGCCAGTTGAGCTAGATGTTCCCTGAGACCATGGTGGGACCCTCTATTTTGATCCCTGTCAGAGCAGTTGGTGGTAGTAGTCGGGCACCATCTAGTTGTGCTGGACTCAGTCTGGTAGTTGTGGTCCACTAGTCCTTTGGACTAATCTTCCCCTTGTGTCTTTGGTTTTATTCATTCCCCCGTAGTCCAAAACGGGGTGGGACCAGTGGAGTATCTTACAAGCTTTTAAGATCCCTGACGTTACTCACCAAAATAGGATGTAGAACATTTTCTTTATAAACTATGTTATGCCAACTGAGCTAGATATCCCCTGAGACCATGGTCCCCAGAGCCCTTAGCCCAGTAATTTGGTCCCTCAGGGAGTTTGGATGTGTCTATGAAGCTTCTATGACCTTACCTTGGTTAAGTTGTGCTGACTTCTCCAGTATTGTGACTGTCTTACCCTTTAGCAAAGTTACCACTTATCTATTGTCTAGTTAGTGTTTTTCCCTCCCCACTCTTCCCCTCCCTAGTAACCATCAAAGATTGTTACTTTCTGTGTGTACACCTTTTCAAGAGTTTTTATAATAGTGGTCTCATACAGTATTTGTCCTTTTGTGATCGACTTACTTCACTCAGCATAATGCCCTCCAGATTCATCCGTGTTGTGAGATGTTTTGCAGATTCATCATTGTTCTTTATCATTGGTACTACTCCATTGTGTGTATGCACCATAGTTTGTTTATCCATTCATCTGTTGATGGGCACTTAGATTGTTTCCATCTTTTTGCTATTGTGAATAATGTTGGAATGAACATGGGTGTGCATATGTCTATTAGTGTGACAGTTCTTATTTCTCTAGGATATATTCCTAGGAGTGGGATTGCTGGATCAAATGGTATTTCTAGCTTTTTAAGGAAGTGCCATATCAATTTCCAAAATGGTTGTACCATTTACATTC
>NW_004444090.1:6639330-6700584 GCF_000243295.1 Trichechus manatus latirostris
GTTTTTTTTTTTGATTAGTGCCAGTAATGTCAAGGTGAGATGGTATCTCATTGTAGTTTTGATTTGCATTTCTCTAATGGCTAATAATTGTGAGCATTTCCTCAGTATCTGTTAGCTGTCTGAATGTCCTCTTTGGTGAAGTGTCTGTTCATTTCCTTTGCCCATTTTTTAATTGGATTATTTGTCTTTTTGTTGTAGAGGTGTTGGATTTTCCCATAGATTTTAGAGATTAGAACCTTGTTGGACATGTCGTAGCCAAAAATTTTTTCCCAATTTGTAGATTCTCTTTTTACTCTTTTATTGAAGTCTTTTGATGAGCATAAGTGTTTAATTTTTAGGAGCTCCGAATTATCTGGTTTATCTTCTGGTGTTTGTGCATTGTTAGTTATGGTTTATATTCTATTTATGCCACGTATTAGGATTGGTGGCCCATTTTTAACACAATGGTTGTTCCTCCTCAACTTGTTGCTCTATTTGTATATGATGCCTCCCAGCATCCAGGCTTGCCTTTTGAATATTGTTTCTTACTTGAGGAGCAGAGTGTTTTCTCCACCTGGTTGTTTTTCATTTTCGCGTAGATGAGGGCTTACCTTACAGAGTGACTTCATATTTCATAGATACATTTGTAAAGAGTCAGTATCTCTTCTCCCTCATACTCTTTTCTTCTCAAAGCATTTATAGAAGTTTCAAACGACCATCCAGATTACTTAGATGCTTGCTTACTCACATAAAGCAGAAGAGTGTATTTTAAATTTTTCTTCGTACTGTAACACAGCAGTTGCATTGTGTTCAAGACATTACTTGAGGCTTCTTAGGGCTTTAAAAACAGTGCTTCTGACCCTTAATGTCCTTAAATTGTAGCTCTATTTTTTTCACTAAAAGAACACTAGATTTCTTATGGTAACATGACAACTATTTAATAACAGGCGCGATTATCTTTGAGTTTGTATTCTTATTATGTCTGAAGACTGAGAAGACAGGTTGGGTATTTCTTAAGCAGTTCATTGCAAGAGAGTTCAAATTAAATGAGTCCTTATTAGAGAAACCAGTGTTGGAGATAAGCAGCTATAATAAACACACTAGGTAGATAGTGTACCTCAAATTTTTTTGACCACAAACTATGGAAGACTTACATGACATGCATTCAACCCTGTGATCTGCTGCAGCTATGAATTCACACACACACACACCCACCCACACACACACACACACACCCCTGAAACAGAAGTTTCATGAAAGAGTACTATATGTGATACCTTCCAATATTTTCATTATACTTTTTTCTGTAGACATAGAGTAGGTATTCTGTTAAAACATGCTGGTCAAAACTTATTTTCTTCTACCCACTAGTGGGTTGTGATACAGTTTGCAAATCATTGATCTAGACTTTAGTATTTCTTACCCTGGGGGTCTTGGGCCCATAAAATTGTATGTGTTTATGTGTAAATTTGTTTTTCTGGAGATAGTATTCTTAGGTTTTATCAGATTCTCAAAAGGTTTTTGGCTTTTATATAGGTACATAAAGACATGTTCATCAGGTCTATCATTTCAACTCTAATTTTTCTCCCATTTTTTACTGTCAACCCCTCACGCTTTTTTTTCATTCTCCTACTCCTCCCTCTCCCAATCCAAGAGTTCCTCATGAATAGAGGAATCATATACACTATTTATTTCACTACATGATAATGATAATAGTAACAATGAAAGTAATAACATATGTTTAAAACATTCTTTTTTCAAGAACTATCTTGGGAACTTTAACTATTTTATCATGAATTCACAAAGTAAATGCTGCAGGGTAGGTATTCTTATCCCCATTTTTCATATGTAGAAGCTGAAATTGAAATAGTAATTTACCCAAAGTTTCACAGGATAAGCAAGAGTTCTAGCCCCTAGATTCATGAGACCTAAGCAAAACACTGCCTACTACTATGTACCTGACTTACATGGAGACTGTTATCTTTATAGGTGTGTATTTTTTAGTTGAATTAGCTATTTAGGCTGTGAATGAGATAATTTAGTCATGCATTGATTAATATATTGGGTGGAAAGGCATTAGGCTTAGTTTGGGTGTGGCGAAACGAGTTCCTTTTTCTGAACTTTTGCCTTGGTTCTTTGGAAAAACAGCTTGAGAGATTTTTCCCTAAGCCTTGGGGAGTTACCTTTGCCCTAGTTTCTGCCCAAGAGGGTATATTACTTTTGTCCAGGTTGATTGACATTTCCTGGGCAAGGTGTAAACAACTTGACTTTTTGTCTGTTCCTGGGGGGTTTGGTCAATAAACTATGCAAATGAGGTGTAGCCTACTATGCAGATGAAATGTCTGTGGTCAACCGAAGGGGGATTGGACAGTTCGTGGCCCTGGTGGGTGTGCCATGCCTTGAAATTGTCAAGGAGTTTGTGAATTTAAGCAGCCAGCCCCACAGAGATTTTCTGAGAGACAGAAAGAACTAGGTAGAGAAACAGCAAGAAGAAGCAGAAGGAAGAAAGCAGAGAGGAAGAGGAGGCAAGGAACCTTCTAAAAGAGCTGTAACATGGGTCAAGGGCTATAACACTGAAGATAGTGACAGGGCCCAGAAGGGGCCCTGTGGCAGAGTCAGTGGTGACAGCCGGCAAGGTCAAGAGGAGACTTGTCCTGAGGGGGCTGAGAAGTCTGTCCTCAGGGGGCTGAGAGGAGCTTGCTTGCATGGCTGAGAAGAACTGAGAGAGATGTCATGCACTGAAGAAGGGAGACTTTGCCTACATGCTTTCTGATCCTGATCTTGAGTTGTAGCCTGTTGATCCTAATCCTGAATTGTACCCTGTTCCTTAATAAACCACTTTATTGTCTGTGAGTTTTGTGTGGCCATTGCAATGGATTATTGAAAGTAGAGAGTGCCGTGGGAAGGATGGTTGGTGTCAGAATTGATAAAAAGGCTGGAGGGTGGAGGCATGTCTGACCTCCACCTGATAGGGATCAGCCTTGGGCTGATCTTGATTCCTATTCTCCCCCACTGAAGTTAGACAGGTTCTGATGCTACAACTATTACTACTCAAATTTTACACTAGGAAATTTGTGTAGAAATTGCTGAATTTCCCTCATTGTTGAACTACCCTGAAGGAGTTGACCAGTTGAATACTCTCATGCTCAACACTTCTGATTCTTGGAGATTTCTGAAACTTACCCCTTTGTATAAAGAGCTCTGTGGAGCCAGTTTCCCACTTCTTTGAACAGAGTTGCTGTCATATGAAGGGAAGCATGACCCTCCCAGAGCATCTCTGAATCCTGCTCTTACCCTATAGCAGAATTTTCTATCAAACAATTATAGGACAATGATTCTCAGGAGTGATTAATATCATCAAGAGGAACATGAAAATAAATAAAATTAGTAGCAATTATAGCAAGGTACTTCAATTCATTGCTCTCTGAACATCTGATTTCAGAACAATTGCTGATGCTTTGTGAGTGCTTCCTCTGTGCCAAGTATTCTCCTAAAGTGAGTTAGGGGATTTCATTAGCATTATTCTCAGGTATGTATGGGGAAACTGAGGCAAAGGGACATTAAGAAACTCACTCAATGATACACAGCTGATAAGGGGTGGAGCCAGGGTCCCAGAGGTTGTGCTTTAACCTCCAAGCTACACGGCCTCTCAGCAGTGTCTCCAGGGAAAGAATTCACCTCTGACATTGTAAGTGGTCTTCAGCTGGCATCGATTTAGGTTTGGTGCCAGGATGGGTCAAATTCAAGCTATTTAGTTATGAAAGACACAGTAGCTTATAATCAGTCCCCTGGACACCTAGTTCTTCTTGAAATAGGCTGAGAATCAACATCAGAGCAGAAATATCTCCAGTGAAGAAGGTAGATTTGCTGTTGTCTTTTTGAGGCCTCTCACACTGAGAGATGCCTGCTGACAGATTTTTAATGTTTGTTCAGTGAAAAAACAAAAAAATCAACTAGTTCAGGGTAAGTGAGCCTCCACAAGAGAACACACCTAGAAGAAAGTCTTCATTTTTATTAACTGATGGAGAGAAGGCTCCGCAGGTTTTTATTTTTCAAAGCTTCCATTTCTTATAGAATCTCCAGTGATGCTTTCAAATCAGAGGAGAGAAGACAAGCCGGGAGGAAGAAGTAATTCAAAATAAAAAAAAGAAGGACAGAGCAGCATGTTTTTTAGAACTTCAGATAAAAATTTTGTTTGAGGGATAACTTTCAGAGAGAAATATGAAAAAAAAAAATCCCAATAACCTCCTTTTCAGAACAAAACAAGAAGTAGTTGAGGAATGCAATTTCACAGAACTATCAAATTTTAAAAAGTACCACAGCAAAGAATTTTTGAATTAGCCAAGGATGGGCATCCACTTTTATATGAGGTTATATTTCTCAGGTAAAGTAGAGGGTCAGTGACAAAGAGGAAGACCCTCAACAAGATGGTTTGACACAGTGGCTGCAGCAACACGCTCAAACATAGCAACGATTGTGAGGATGGTGCAGGACTGGGCAGTGTGTTTCATTCTGTTGTACATAGGGTCACTATGAGTTGGAACTGACTCGATGGCTCCTAACAATAACAGCAAGAGTATTTCTCAGAGACTAAAGTAGTCTTCCATGCTGTTTAACCCAATCTTTTTTTTTTTTTTTTAAAGTTTCTTCTGAATTGTTCAGATGCAAAGAGACTACTGATTTGATGATGCATCATCACAACCAGAGAGGCTTCCCTTTATCTAGAGGAAAAGAGGTTTATAATTGTGGGACTCTGGGTATTTTCTTCAAGCAGTACTAATATTCCTTCCTCAGTGTGGGAAAACCATTTTGTTACTCCGTATGTCACTTAACAGTGTTGATGGCATTTCAGTTGCCCTACAGAAAGATTATATATGTTGGTTACCCACCATGCTCAGCGTACATTCTTTGTTTTGTTTTTCTGGAGGGTTACTATGTTTTTGTCAATTTGTCCTTTTCTTTTTCTTTTGGTAACCTGTGGCAGACTGCAGCAAAAGTAGTAATCTAGTGTCTGGAAAAGATCAAAACTAGTTTTCACATGGAGACAATGTATGACTGACCTCTTGTGGTATTTCTCTAGCCATCTCTTTGTGATGCTATGAGACGTACTTTGGAATTATAGAGTATAGAGCCATCATTCAAAAAGGTATAGACTGGCTGCACACCCAAGAAAGAGTGTTATATGAGTGAAGACATACTTGCTTCAAACTGTTTGGGTTGTTTTTAGTGACAATAATTGCATGTTCCTGTGAGGTTTTTTTTTTTTTTTTTCCTTTTATGGGGACAGGGAGTAGAGTAGGTGGTATAGGTAGAATATTAAGTCCAAATAGCTTCACATTCTTAATAGATTAAATATCTCTCACTATTGAAAGGGAGATCTTTCAACAATGAGATGTATTTTATACAGTTACTATTGTGCAAACAATGTCAAATGACTAGATAGCACAAATGTCAGCTTTTGGGGTGGTATTTATTGGGAGGAAGCTCAGGGAGGCAGGAGAGATCATTGTATTCCAAGGCATGCCAAGAGATCTGGCAGGGCTGGATGTCAGATTCCAGGAGAGGGATTCCAGCCCTTCAGCTCAGAGCTTTTCAGCTGCATGATTGAGGAAACTCTTGTCGGGGGCAGGAATAGAATTGTGAAAGATTGTTATGTAGTCTTGGTTCCAACCCTAATTTGCCAGTTTAGCATTCATGGTTAGGGGAGCCCCAGATGTTCCCTTGATGCAATATACCAAAAACTCATTGCCGTCAATTCAATTCTGACTCATAGTGACCTTATAGCAACCCTATAGGATGGAGTAGGACTGCCCTGGAGAGTTTCTAAGGCTGGAATCTTTACAGAAGCCAACTGCCACATCTTTCTCCCGAGCAGCGGCTGGTGGGTTCGAACAACCGACCGCTGGGCTAGCAGCCAAGAGCTTAACCACTGCACCATCAAGTCTCCTTGATGCAATATAAGGGCTGACATTTAAGCCTTGTGCTTGTGGCTGTATGATAAAGAAAGCTAGGAGCATGATTCATCACCTCAGTGTTCATGCATTCTCCCCTGGTGTGCTGAGGGGAACTAGGCTCCTAGCTTTCAAGTTGACCATGATTGATTTCCATAAGCACTCACCATGGCTGAGCTCCATGGAGCTTTGTGGGAGATTCATTTTTTTCTAGGAGGTCAACCTGTAGGGTTGTCTATGAATTAACCCTTACTTCTCACAGACTTCAAAGATAGAGAAAGAAACTTTGGATATCTAAGCAAAAAGATCAAGTTACCCGAAAGGGTAAAAAATCAGGGTGGCTTCAGAATTCTACAGAGACATTAAAAACTGGGATCAATAAAGCCTCTCCCTCCCATCCCTGTTTGCAAAAATCTTGAGATGGATTTTAAACATTTTCAGGCCATGGAATTGAGGGAAGAAAGTGCAAGCCAGAAGTACCTAGATCTTAAAGGGTAGGACAATTCCAGTTTACATCCAGGTTACATGACCTTCCGGATTATTCACATTTTGTGTTCTACCAACTTCCCCGCCCTACATCTACATCTCTTTCACTATCCCACTCACCCTAGCCCCATCCAGTGGTTCAGTTGTACTGAATTGCTTGCAGCTCATCTTCTGCGCCATAATTTTAAGTCTCTAAATCCTCCATGCCTTTACACATGCTGGTTAGAATATTCCTCACCTCCATTCACTTTATAATCTAGTTTCAGTTGTCATCTTCTCCAAAGAAACTTTCCTGGACTTTTTAGTCTAGGCTGGTTCCATATCCTCTGTGTATCCAGGGTTCTCTGTGTTCTCCCTCTATTTTGACATTATCATGTGATAGGAGTAATGATAATAATCATTCCAAATTCCATTATCCCAGTTACTGCAACTAGTGTTAGCTGAATATCATTCTAGACATCTCTCTATCATAAATGTAGGTAGAAAAATGAATGTGGTAGGCAGAATAATGTCCCCTCTCCAATGACGTCCATCTCCCAAACCCTGGAATCTGTGAATTTGTTACCTTACAAAAGGGCTTTGCAGATGTGATTAAATTAAAGATTTTAAGATAGACAGATTATGCTGGGTTATCTGGGTGGTCCCAATGTAATCACAAGGGACTTCATAAGAGTGAAAGAAGGAGATGGGATGATGGAAGCAGAGGTCAGAGAATTAGAAAGAGATTTGAAAATGCTATGTTGCTAGTTTTGAAGATGGAGAAGGGACCATGAACCAAGGAATGCTGGTGCCCTCTAGAATCTGGAAAAAGCAAGGAAATGAATTTTCCTCTAGATCCTCCAGAAGGAACCAGCTCTACTGACATCTTGATTTCAGCCCAGTGAGACTAATTTTAAATTTTGATCTCCAGAACTATAAGATAATAAATTTGTGTTGTTTTAAGCCACCAAGTTTGTGGTAATTTGTTATAGCAGCAACAGGAAACTCATACAATTGTACAAAGAAATATGTATATAAATTAGGATCATTCTATTCATGTTATTTTCATAAAGAGAATTAAATTGAATTTTACTTGAATTAACAGAAGAAAAACAAGTAAAACTGAAGAAATTATTGAATGTCAGATAAATTTTTATCTATGTATGAAATATGAGGTACTAAAAGTTTTCTTCATAGTTAAGAAAAAATTATGAGAATCAGTAAAATGATGGTAGCATTATCATTTTTGTAAAATGCCACTTTTCAGTTTTAAACTATTTGACTCTCTGTAATGAAAGATGAAGTTTTTTTTCCTATACTTCTTCCCATTTACCCATCATAACCTTCTCATTTTTGTCAGTTATGTCAAATTTTATCATTATTTTACTTGGCTACGTTACACAACGTTTGCTTTCTGGTCTGCAACTATGATTTTAATAGTTGCTTGGGCTTAACTCTCCTTTTAAATGTATTCAGTACTGACCCAAAATAATTTGATGACCATTTTTTCTTTCCTGAGTGCTTTATTTGGATTCAACTGTTGGTTGGATAAACCGAAAGTCTTGTGCCTCTCTCTTGATCACTCTCCTTCCCCAGAAATTACCAACATCTTAACTTTTAACACTATGTTTAGCTTAGTTCTTAAACTTTATATATGTGGTTATATAGTATGTATTCCTTTGTGCTTGGTTTATTTCACTTAATATTAACCTTATAAAAATCATTCATTTTGTTGAGTGTAGAATAGTTCATTCTTTTGCATATCTGTATAATATTGCATTACATGGTTATACCACAATTTATCCATTTTACTGTTGGGCATTTCCTCTTATTTTTTAGCTATTGATATGACCATTTTGTACATGTCTTTTGGTTTACAAGTGTATCTATTTCTGTTGTGTATTTAGTTAAGGGTTGTAACTGCTGGATTATAGAGTTTGAATACGTTTAGCTTTATTAGATACTTTTCCAGAGCACTTAAACCAGTGCATGTAAGTTCCAGACTTCCATGTAACATTTGGCTTGTCAGTCTGTTTAAATTTAGCCATTCTTTTAGCTGTGTAGTGGTATCCTACTGTTATTCTAATTTGCAGTTTCCTGATGATTAATGCAGTTGAGCACTTTTTCCTATGTTTATTGGACATTTGATATCCTTTTTTTTGTGAAGTACCTGTTCAAGTCTTTTGCTATTTTTCTATTGTGTTACCTGTCTTTTTCTTAGTTTAGAAATCCTTTATGTCATAGAAGTTCTTTATAGATTTTGGGATATTGTTGTGTATTTGTGTTACACATATCACCTGCCACTCAGTGACATATTTATCTTCTTTCTCTCTGTTTCCTTTCCCTTGTGTGTCTTCTTCTACTTTATTATTCTCTCTGGCTATGTTTGTTCTCATCTATGTTCTTTCTTTCTGTTTTCTCTGCTTCTTCCAGTCTCTGAGCTTTTATTGCTCATTTTCATGCTAGCTCCACAGAGTAAAGAAATAAAATTGGTTTTCTTTGTAAAGCCGAGGGGGTCCTCTACTTGCAGAGTGTGCTCTCATTAAGATTTTTTTTTTTTTGAGGTAAGTTATCAGTACAGAATTTTTTGAGACTATAAGGTACCTTTCATCATTGTCATCACTGTCCCCTTTTATTTTTGGTAAGTAATTTTATATTCTGTTAGGTAATGTTAACTCTTCCAAATTTTTAATTTATTTCTTTACATTGTCCTCTCCCCCCGCCCCTTTTTTTTCCTCTAACTGGAGTGGGCTGCCTATTAAGTTAGTTTAGAGAGAAAACAAATGACTTGAATTTGTTGTTGGTAATTTATGAGGAGACTGATGAACATAAGCAATGACTATAGTTTTTTGTTGTAGAAGATGAATAATGGTGAGCAGGTCCAGTCCTATAATGGTCATGAGTGCTTATATCAGCAAGAAGGTGCTATAGTTAGAGCACTAGGATACACTGAAACTGTCCAAATTGAGTCAGTCCAATCAAAAGACGTCTGGTCATTTAAGACACTGAATTCTGTTAGAAGAAATTGCTCATTGCATCTGATCCATTCCATTCTGATGTTTGCTGAAATGTGGTGGCAAAATATTGACAGATTTTTTCTTTTTATTATTTAACCATCACAGTTCTTTGTGCTTGGAACCCAATAAAATGTAATAATATTGATTGTGTGGGAACTTAGACTAAGCTCACTCTGAGGAAGTACATTTCCCTCTCTCCCTCTGATGCCCTTCAGGCAAATGACAGTGGGAATATCTCATGCATGTAAAAGCTGATATCTGCCAGGAAAATTACTCAGCACATCCTAGATTTATTTCCAGTCTCCTGTGAATGTGAAATGAGAGCAGCCTCTGTATAATCAACACTTTAGTGTCAGGGTGGCTGAGGTCTTTACTCTGTCCAAGAAAGGGACAGCCTGAATGCACTGGCAGAAGGGCTTTTTCACTAAAAGCGATCCTTCATGTCACTAAATGATGGACTAAATAACTGAACAGTCTTCTAAATAACAGCTAACTTCAAATAAACCATTAGTTGAATTCATTTAATGAAAATGTTTCCTTTGAAATTTCCCAGTACTCTAAAAATTCTTCATTAGAAAATGAAGATGACAAATGGCAGACATGAAACTAGTCATAGCCGCTTCTGAACTTTGCATAGTATTTGATGTTTAACAGAATTATAGCCACAAAGAATGTTAAAATATTTTCTTTGATTTAAAAATTTTAAGGAGTCCTTTAATTCTTTCATTCGATCAAAAATATTTATGGAATTCCTACTATGTACCAGGTCTGTGCTAAACACTGAGCAACAGGGGCTATGTATTATTCATGATGGTGGACCTTTCTTATAGTGCACCTTCTGTCATATAATTTTATATTCCAAAGAGCACCTTGGGACACACAATGAATCAATGAAGTTTTCAAATGAGAGAAGGGGGATTGTTAAAGATGCTTTCAGATTTTGCTTTTTGAGAGTGATGCAGGCAAAGGGCTTGAATGATTTTGATCAGTAGGCAAAGCTGAGGGCTTGAAATGATTTTTAACCCAAGAACAGAAAGATAATGGAAGCAGTCTGAGAACAAAATTCTATGCTACACTGGAATTAGCCTGACTTGGGAAGGAGTAGAGCAGTGGGTTGCCCAATCACCAAAGGAGATAAAGAGAGAAGGTGAGGTAAGCAGAGGTAAGTGACATCTATTGAGCACCTTTCTTGGTGCTCCATCTTATTCATTTTTTTTGTATTTTTTTCCCGTACAAAAATTTGTACCTATATTGTTATGTGACTCCAGTTGCTCTCCCCACACTATCATCTTATTTAAACTGTACAAGAAAACTATGAGATATGTGATATTCTTCTCAATTTCTTCATGTCAAATAGTTATAATCATACTATTATTTAATACTTAGAAATGATAATAATCTCTGAGGATTATTGTGATCATTAAATAACATAAGAGCATACTTCAGAGCAATTCCTGGAACAAATCAAGAACTCAAAGTGGAAAATAGGTTATTATATGCAACAACATATTTAGTGTGTAGTAGCAGGAAAATGAGGAAAGAAAATAGATGAGAAAGTTGCAAAGTTGCACTGTGGGGCAGAAGATAAAGCCAGGGAGAGAATTCTGTTTGACTCTGCCTTTGCTTCTGCTTCACTGCCCAGGACAATACTCAGGAAAAGACTGAAAATGAGAACGAATTGTCTAGGCAATTCCTACCACATGGAGGACTTTGGCTGCCCCTCCCCAAACAAAGTCTCAAGGTCCTGGCACAGCCCTCTAGCCTCCCAGAATATGTCATGATTTATCTGTTCCCTTATCCCCACTATCCTCAGTTCATGTCTTTAAGGCTACTGCCCCTCATCCCCAAAATACTCTTGCCCCTATTCCATTCCTTCAGTAGTCAATTCACCTCTGTTAATTTGAGACATGAATTTATAAGTTATTCTACTCTGGATGTTATTGTGTGTTTTCTTTCAGAGACTACTTTTATATTTAATTAGATGGCTTATGGAGACCAAACCTTAAATCAAAGAAGTGACTCTATGAATGAGAGTTTTAGCTTCCATGCCAGAGTGGTTTTAGAGACAGCTTGGCTGAAGGTAGCCTTTCCTAGTGTCTCTGAGATCACAATGGCTTGCTACCTCCAAAAACCAAATGCAAACTGTAACTCGTTGCCATCCAGTCGATTCCGATTCATAGCAACCGTATAGGACAGAGTAGAACCTCCCCCATAGGATTTCCAAAGCTGTAAATCTTTACAGAAGTTGGCTGCCACGTCTTTCTCCCGTGGATCAGCTGTTGGGTTCAAACGGCCAACCTTTTGGTTAGTAGCTGAGTGGTTTAACCACTGTGCCACCAGGGCTCCTTGCCTGCTAGTTAGTATTCATTAAACTTCCTGTCTTCTAAGGTCCTCCCAAAATCTTTAAACAGATGACTGTCAAGTGCACCTTAAAGACAGCCTGGTTAATCTCTGAGGTAGTCCAAATTTGATATTTGAGAAGGGAAAACTGGAACAATCTTAGTCCTTGGCATTCATTCATTCATTTTTCGCACTGAGAGCTCTTCATTTTTCATAGGCTGTGCTATGTCTCCAGTTCTTCAGTAGCCTTCTTATGAAAGGAACCGAACTGGCCAACTGTCACTGCTTCAGGGGGAATGAATTTGTAATATATTGTGTTTTGGTGAACGCTTGTAACTGGATGAATTATTTTTCATCCCCAAAAGACTTTCTTTATTAAATGGACACTAGATACATACATAATGCTAATACCTTTTTGAATTAGTCTTTTTGTATGAGTGCTTTCCCTGTGGTTCAGGCTTTGGATCTATCCCCCAGTGTTCAGCTAAAGGAGAAACTCTGGGTAAGTTTTTGCAATGCTTTAATTTTGCATGGAGTACTCAAGTCATATTCCTCAGCTGAGGTTTGGGGAGGTGCACTAATGAAATTGAAAATGTATACACTATTAAACACTTTATGACTTATGTAGCTTCATACTTTAAAGTTTTCCAATGTCTTTATCAGCTTACTTTGTGAAGAGAAATATTGGTCTGGTTTACTTACTGGCTCACTTGGAAAAACGAGAAGAGGTTTCACTTCTTTCTGTATCTTTTATTCCTGCCCACTATACAGCTGTTTAAAAGTTACTTCCTGCTCTACCCTCTCCAGAATTAAAACTGGGACTATCAGTTCTGTTTTAATCAACAAATTGTGTGACTAACTAAAATTACATTCCTGCCGTCATTAAAAGATTTTTGAGTAACCTATTAGAAGTTTATAAACAAAGTGTCAATTTTTACCAAATGTACTTTCTACAGATGCAAAAGCATCATCTTGCACTTGGCTTGATAGAGAGCACCCAGTAAGAATATTCTTTAAGTCTAAATCTATGAATTCTAGAAAGTCTCTTCTAAACCTCATGAAGGAGCAAGCACTCCAGAAAATGTTGCTGGAAAAAGCCTTGCTTTATTCTGAGATTTTCTGAGAGCTTATTTACAAATACGGCATAGAAGAACTCTGTTTTACCTAGATTTGGAATAGTTACCAGCAGCTGCTAGAAAGACAGTCATTTTAATAACAGTGGACTATAGTAGGATTTTCCTGAGGGCTAAAATGAAATACATTAATTAGGAAGGATACGTGGTAATTTTTAGCAGTATTTTGCATAGTTAGGTGAATTTTTTTTCTCCTTACATTGACTGAGAAGTCTTTTCCTAGACAATTTTCAAGTTAAAATTTTATTATTGCTCTCTTAAGAGAAAACTAGTGCAACTTTTCTATTCTGTTGGCAGCACCTCTATAATTGGGTAAAATTGTACTTCTGCCCCACAACCACAGCATGTAGTAGAGCTTGAGGATATAATACATTGGAGGAATGACAAAAGCTACTCCAAAACTTTCTTAGGCCACTAATGAACACAGTTCAGAGAACTGTTGTTAGAATTTATTAAAGGAAATAAATCAAAATTCTGTTTTTGACATTAAAATCAGAAAAATAGAAAGGAAATATTGCATATCTGAATCACCTCAATAGAAGCAATGATCAAGACACATATAGATTTTATTTCAATGGCAAGCACATTTTTCAGTCTTTAGTAAGATTGTTTTTCTGACCAAAATACAGGATAGACATAAACTGCCTTTTTACCTTTGCACATTTAGGTGTGCAACGTAGGTGCCCACAAGGGCTGCTGGCAAGGATTTTTAAGGCTGCCATTATTAGCAAGAGCATTCCTGGGCTCCCTGCTTTGGTAGCCATTTAGGATGGTGTTGAGTAATGTCAAGGAAAGGGATAGTAGCGTGATTTTCCAAGGAACATATGCTCCAGGAGCATGACTGACACACACATGGCCTTTCTCATCTGCGCTGCATACGTATCATGTTCCCTGGAAGATTAGCAGTCTATACTGATCTGTTTCACTTTCACAGCACACTGGGTAATGTCTTGGTGAAATTTGCAAATCAGGACCATAGTTTTACATGATAAAAAGTCAGCAAATGTATGACACACTAGAACACTCTTAGATTTCACTGGAATATCATAGTTGTAATGCGCTTAAAATAGTTTAAATTAGCCAATAATCCCTCCATAGGTACCTGCTGTGGGCCTGAAGTTCTGCTAAGCCTTTCATATATTTAATTTCACTTAATGCTTATGACCCTATGAAAGTATTCCCTTTTTATATATGATGAATTGGAACATTCAGAGATGTTAACTGGCCTATCTCAGATCACATAGCAGATAAACCAGCAGAAGCATATTTTTCTGACTGTGAAGTTGATGCTGTAACCCAATGTATCTCAATCTCCTTCACATTGGAGTTTCAGCTGCCCTAGCAATAATTAATCTCCCCCCACCCCTACCCTGCAACTGCTGACGTTGAGAGTAAGAGCTGATGGATTTAGTATCTTGGCAGCACACTGGTTGGGCTCACCTCTAAGCCAATGTGTGTGTGTGTGTGTGTGTGTGTGTGTGTGTGTGTGTGTATCTCCTCCCCTCAGCGGTGCTGGAGTCCCTGGGTGGTACAAACAGTTAAGTACTCAGGCAGCTGAAATACTGGCTCTTTGAGTCCACCCAGAGGTGCCTTGAAAGAAAAGCTTGGTGATCTACTTCTGAAAAATCAGCCACTGAAAACCCTATGCAGCACAGTTCTACTTTGACACATCTGGGGTTGCCATGAGTGTAAATTGACTCGATAATAACTGGTTTTTCATAGTGCTGCTATAGTTGTTTCTTATATGAAATTTATTTTCCATGGTTAGCACTCATGTATGTGCAAGGTTGATGTCATTGCCAGGGTTGGATGTAGAACCTAGGGCTTCTAAATTTCTTCAGTCTCATTACCGTCTGGTTACTCTCCCTGGTGACACTTCTCCCGCTCTGCCCTTCTCTCCCAGAGCTTTATCCATTCTTCTCCATCCATTAGAACTACCACATATATAGTATATGTATCCCACATGCATCAGGAGGGAGCTGACTGAACTAATCCAATTCTAAGTTATGTGCCTAATATCCCTTACCTTACCAGAGATACTTGCTTATTAAACAAAATTAATTTTTACATGTTGGAATTTTAGGTAATACTGGGGTGAAACATTGGAACTCACCATTCAGCATTCTGCAGCTATGTGTTCTGGGGGCCAAACCAAACCCGTTGCCGTTGAGTCGATTCCAATTCATAGTGGGTGCATGTAGGAGAAAGAAATCTTAGTAGCCCTGAGTATCTCCCTCTAGGTGCAACCTGTGCAGAAGATGACACTCACAGAAGAACTGATGAAATTAGACACTGAAATCCATCGAGGTTTTTAGAAGGGACTCAAAGTAGTTTTCTGCATGTTTCATTTCCCTCCTCCGTCGCAAACGGTTCACCCCTGATATACTTTGTGAGACTTTGTAAAAGTATTAATAATTAATAGGCATTAAAGTCACTGGCTTACAACTCATGCCCAGTTGTGCTATAGCACAAAACTAATGAAACCCATTTTAAGAACTGGTTTAATTTACCTAACTGGGAATCCTCTTTGTCTGTAATGCCATACCTTCTCCCTGTACACTGAGGCTTTGTAGCTTGTAGTGTATATAAAATGGCCATCTGCCTGGAATCTTGCATCAATAGAAGAAATAATGCTCTCAGGGCAGCATTAAATCATGCTTCCATTTCTGTTGCTGTTGAGTGGATTCAAACTCACAGTGATCCTATAGGACAGAGTAGAACTGCCCCATACGGTTTCCAAGGAGTGGCTGGTGGATTTGAACTGCCGACCTTTTGGTTAGCAGCCTGCGTTCTTAACCGTTGCTTCACCAAGACTCCAAATCATACTTAACTGCTGAGAATTCATAGAAACATCTTGGTAGAGTTATAAGAGCATGGGCTTTGAAGACAGTCAGAACTGGGTTTACTCCCAGTTTTGCCACTTATCAAGCAATTTGTGATCCTGAACACATTTCATAACCTTGAACCACCCAGGGACTTCTATAAAGTAGAAATAATAATATATTACTTTCAGGACTGTGTGCCAGTTTAAATAGCAGAATAAATGTTAATTCCCTTATTTATACTGTTAATACTCAGGCTTGGAAACCCTGGTGGCATAGTGGTTAAATGCTCCAGCTGCTAACAAAAAGGTTGGCAGTTCAAATCCACCAGGTGCTCCTTGGAAACTCTATGGGGCAGTTCCACTCTGTCCTATAGGGTTGCTATGAGTTGGAATCAACTCGATGGCAATGGGTGTTTTTTTTTTTTTTTTATGCCAAGGCTGTGGGGCTTCTCAGAACTGGCTTTGTTACACACAGAAACTGCTTACACATTCATTCATTTAACAAATGTTTAAGTACCGAGTGCCAAGTAAAGGACTTAATTGAGAAAAGACCTTAGTGGACTTTAGGACTAACTGCATTTTAGTGTTGCTACTTATTTGCTGGCATTTTCTCTGTGCTCATGTTTCTGTGGTAAATAACTAGCTGATCTGGCTTTGAGCTTGAATGCTCCATACCTAAGTTTCTCTTTCCTGTATATGCCAAATCATGCCTTCAGGCTTATAGAGGAGGTGTTAATAAATATAAGGGCAGCCTTTCCTTAACAGAAGAAGAAGTGTTTTGCATGTGCTCTCTGTCCGACCAGAAACTTGAGAGCGAATTTCTTGTTTTCCAAGCAGCTTGGTAATCACTCTCCTAATTGAGTGTTACAGGTGTATTCTGAGGTGAGGCAGGAGAGTTTGGCACTGAAGAGCCCAAGTCATGATTTCCTGCTTTGTCTTCCACAACGTAGGATCCTGGATCGATTTTCTAATCGTAAAGAGCCATTTTCTTAATGGAATAAAATAAGACTCAGAGAAGTTAGGTGGCTCAAAGTGTGAAACTATAAGTCAGGGCAGAATCAGATTAGAAGTGTCTATTAGACTCAAAGTTGGGAAATACTCCTTGTGTTACCTCAGTAACGCAGATTGAAGCCGCCTGCCGCAATAGCCAATTCTGAACGGGGGTGAGGTGAGCAGCAAGAGTTTTATTATATATCGATATATAGGAGACAGAGGGGAATAGATTCCTCCAAAAAACCTGTCTCCCCTACTGGAGATCGGCTGAAGGCTTTTATAGGGACAGGATTATGGGTCTTAGAAGTTTGTGATAGTTCCCCCTTGAGGTGGTCATGTCTCAGATGAGTTAATCTTCTACTGGTATTCTTGGGGGTTATCTGGCAACATCCTGGTTTTCTTGTCACAGGATGGGTGCTTTGTTTGGTTTTTCATCCTTAGATCATTATCACTTGTTTTCCACCCTCCAAGGAGGAACATCAGTTAATCTTAAACCTTTTGTAGATGCTGGAACCACAGGGAAAGACAAGATCATGAGACAATTTGGCGGTTAGCAATGGGGAGTAAATAATAGTGAGCAGAGCCTATGCAGCCTCTTCAACTTGTGTTGTAAGCATAATTAGATCAGAACTATTTTGGTAATTACTTCCAGGATGTAAGTAATGTATGTAAGATCAGTAATGAGTGTAAAACTCCATAATATGCTTCACTAGAAAACATTCTTCATTCCCCATCCTGCACCACCCCTCAGAGAACATACAGCCCAGACCTGAGGATAAAGAAATAATTTACATTAAAAAAGTAACTGCTGACAGTTTATCATCCAGGCTGATTACACAGCTGAATAACACAATCAGTAATTGAAAAGGCCTAAGGGATTTAAAAAAAAAGGCATCCATAATTACTGGGGGAAAAATATAGCTTACTGCAATGTGGACTGCCTGACTGTTAGGAGTATTCTACATATCTGTGGCTCCAGATACAACAGTTAGTCAGAGTTTATCTTTGAAATAAGAGGTTATAACAAACCAAGGCAAGATTACTTTGTAGTGCCATGAGGCTGCAAGCTGAAGTTTCAGGGGTTCATTCACCTCAACAATTATTTATTGAGCACTGACTTTTTCCTTGTCAATACTGAGTCTTGGTGATACAAAAATGGACACAAAACCTGTCCTTCACAAAGGTAGATTGGGAAGGAGTCCAAGACAGATAATTACTGGATTAAAACAAGTACTGAAAGACAGTTATGTGGAAGGTACTAGAGAAACAGAGCAGATTATGTGCTCAACTTTTCTCCAGTAGGACAGAGAGGACCTTATAGCGGAGGAACCGTTTGAGTTAAATCTGGAAAGCTGAGTTGGGGTTTTGCAAAGGTAGAAGTGGGGGAGGACATTCCAACTGGAGGGAAGAACATGCACAGAGAGTTGTGAGAGATCATGTGCAGGAGAAAGCAAGTAGTTGAGCATGAGTGGAACACAGGTGGCACACGGGGGAGGATGGTGAGGCTGTAAGACAGACATGTGGTTTCTGGAAACTTATCATCATCCAAAAGTGAGCAGAGCTTTTTCATCCCTCAAATGCAGAATGTTCATTAAAAAACAACTCATGATTTCAGAATTATTTCCTAAGCAAAATAATTTGAAAGTACAGATACTACACTAATTAGATTTTAGCTGGAAGAGATACTTTCCAGCCTGTTCCTAATTCATTATAATTGAATCCAATTATAATATTTGGTGCATCTGTAATGAATAGTGAAAAATTCCTAACTAGAGAGGCAAAAATGAAAATAAGAAAAAGTTTTTGCTGCTGTGTACTTGCTTAATCATCTAGAGGCAGAGACAAATGTCACTCCAATCCAAGGAAGGCTCTGAGAAGTGCTATTTTAGATGTTAGTGAAGCATGGAGCAGGAGGCACAGAGGTGGTAATGAGGTATGATGACACTGCTTCTTAGAGGATGTAGCCTGTGGGTTGGGTCTTAAAACAAGATTTTCAAAAGACAAACCTATGGGTGATGGAGGTGGGAGAAAATCATCTGGGCTGAGAGATCCTCATTAGCAAGACAAGCATGGGTGTGGAAAAATGCAAGGTAGATTCAGAAATGTAGAGTAGTATGGTGAGGCTGGAGAACAGGTGATGGGGTGTGGGAAATGATGGGGGGAAAATCTTTAAGAGCCATATATTCTATTGTATAGTTCATTTATTCCACTTGTTCTTTGTTTCACAAATACTTAATGAGCATCCAGGTTATATAGGGCATTTGAAACTTAGATACAAAGAAGACAAGACATGGTCCCTACCCTTAAGAAGCAATAACAATGGGAAGCCACAGAAGGTTTCTGAGCTGGGAGGGTCACCACACAATCCCTCTACCCTCCTGGTTGGATTATCCATTGTCCTCTCCCCTACTACACCTGTCATCTTTCTTGTTTGCTGTGACATTCGTGTAATATTTCAACACTATGCACTATACTCTCTCAGTTCCTTGGCTTCCTCATGGCACAGTTCATCTAGTCATTCAGAGGAAAGATCTTAGATTGATGCTAAACTTCTTTATCTTGCATACCACATCTAAATCTTCAATAAATTTTATAAGCTTTATTTTAACATTTCCTGAATCCAGAATTGCCATCACCTCTGGCTCTACCTCCCTAATCTAATCACCATTACCTCTTGCCCAGAGCACTATACCTGGAGTCCCTGCTTCAACTCTGGTCTCTTCCAGTCTTTCTCAATTTAGCAGTACAAGGGATTCTTTTAAAATACTAAGTCAAACAATCTTACTCTTCTGCTCACTACCGTTTCAAGGTTTCCAATCACATGTAGAACAAGATACAAAGTACTTACCATGGTCTTTGGAGCTCTGCGTTCCCTGTTTTTTGCCTCTAATCTTTACCCTTATCTTCTTATATTGTCCGTCTTGTTTACTGGGTTCAGATACATTGGCTTTCTTGTTGTTCCCTGAACATACCAGCAAGTTCTCATGTAAGGATATTTGAACTTTCCTTTCAGGAATGCTATTCTCCTATATATACACATAGCTTGCTCCTATACTTCCTTTAGTGTTCTGCTCAAACATTACCTTTTCAAAGAAGCCTTCCTACACTAAAATATCAGCTACCATCCTGTTCCATTCCTGTGTCATCTTATTTTTCTTCAAAGCACTTAAACAAACAAACCAGTTGCTATTGAGCCAGTTTTGACTCACAATGACCCCATGTGTTGCAGAGTAGAACTGCTCCACTGGGTTTTGTAAAAATGGTGGTGTGGCAGCAGCAGACCTCCTGTAACTTCACAAGGAGGAGGAGAGAGAATCAAGATCATCAGCCCAAGGCTGATTCCTATGAGGTGGAGGTCAGAAGACATACCTCCTCTCTCCAACTTTTTTACCAGTTCTGATACCAGCCATTCCTCCAACGGCACTCTCTACTTCTCTGCTGGGTTCCAGAATTCATTGCAATGACCACATAGAGTTCACAGACCATGCTTACAATTATGGGGTTGTGGTGCAGTGAATTACTTAAAATGACCCTTCTAGCCATAGTCTTTGTAACTCTCACAAAATGAGTGGATGGGACTATGCAAATGAGGTGCTTGTGGCCCACTGGGGGGATTGGATAACTTGCTAATAATGTAAATAAGGTGCTTGACACCCTTGTGGGGGTGGGACAATGCAAATAAGGTGTATGGCACCGTAACGAGGGGGTTGGTCAGTTTTGCCATCCTTGAGGTTTAAAAGGAGACATGGGGAGAGAGAGGAGCTGTAATACAGAAGACAAAGAAAGGCAGCAGAGGCAGCAGAACCAGGACAGAGAGGGAGAGCTGTACCACTGGAGATGATGAGAAACAGCAACAGAGAAATGGTGATAGCAGAGGCAGCAGAACCAGGAGACCAGCAGGAGACCTGCAGGAGACGGCAAGGTGGGCTTCTGAGCCTGTGGAGCAAGAAAGCTGAGTGCCTTACAAGGCTTACTGGTGGAGTAGGGTGCCTCTGGGCACTTATTGGCAGAGCTAAAAGAGCTTTGTAACACTTGCCTGAGCAGGGCAGAGGCTGGGATGAGGGGCTGAGAGGCCAAGGGGCCAGAGAGGTGTGCCTGTGGGTACAGCTAAGAAGAGGCTGTACTGATCAAAGAACTGTATCCAGAGCATTCCTGAACCTGAATTGTAACCTGTTACTTCCCTAATAAACCCTATAACTGTGAATATGGTCTGTGAGTTCTGTGTGGCCATTGCAATGAATTATCAAATCCAGCAGAGAAATAGAGAGTGCCATGGGAGGGATGGTTGGTGTCAGAATTGGTAAAAAGGTTGGAGGAATGTTATGGATTGAATTGTGTCTCCCCAAAATGTGTGTCAACTTGGCTAGGCCATGATTCACAGTATTGTGTGATTTTCCACCATTTTTCATCTGATGTGATTTTCCTATATGTTGTAAATCCTACCTCTATGATGTTAATGCGGCAGAATTAGAGGCAATTGTGTTAATGAGGCAGGACTCAATTTACAAGTTTAGGTTGTATCTTAAGTCAATCTCTTTTGAGATATAAAAGAGAGAAGTGGGCAGAGAGACATGGGGACCTCATACCATCAAGTGCCAGGAATGGAGCACATCCTTTGGACCTGGGGTTCCTGTGTTGAGAAGCTGCTAGTCCAGGGGAAGATTGATGACAAGGACCTTCCTCCAGAGCCAACAGAGAGAGAAAGCCTTCCCCTGGAGCTGATGCCCTGAATTTATGCTTCTAGCCTACCAGACTGTGAGAGAATAAACTTCTGTTTGTTGAAGCCATCCACTTGTGTTATTTCTGTTATAGCAGCACTAGATAACTAAGACCAAGGTGGAGGCATGTCTGACCTCCACTTCATAGGAATGAGCCGTAAGCTGTTGATCTTGATGCTCCTTCCTGCTTGTGAAGTTAGAGGAGGTCAGATGCCTCCACTGTGTCATTCTTACAGGGGTTTAATAGGGAAGTAACAGGTTACAACTTGGGATCAGGATCAACAGGTTACAGCTCAGGATCAGGATCAGGATCAGGAAGTATGTAGGCAAAGTTTCCCTTCTTCAGTGCAGGACAGCTCACTCTGTTCCTCTCGGCTGTGCAAGGCTCCTCTTGGCTCCCTGAGGACAGGCTTCCTCTCTCAGCCCTCAGCCCCTGCTTGGGCCTGGCCTCTGCCCTGCTTGGTCAAGTATTGCAAAGCTATTTAGCTCTGCCAATAAGTGCCTGGAGGCTCTCACTCCACCAGCAAGCCTCCTGCCTGAAGGAACTCAGCTTTCTTGATCTATGGATCAGCATGCCCACTGTAGCTACTTCTCTCTGTGGAGTGGGAAGCCCACTGCACCATCTTGTGACAGTCTCCTGGTTCTGCTGTCGCCATTTCTCTGCCACCAAGTATTGCTGTCTCGCTGTCTTGCATTGCCTCTGGTGTTATAGCTCTCTGTCTGTCTCCTGGGTCTAGGAGGTTCCCAGTGCAGGGACCCTGGGTTGAAAGGATGCGTTCCACTTCTGGCTCTTCTTTCTTGGTGGTAGTGAGGTCCCCTCTTCCGCTTCTGGGATTGGCTCCTTTTAAGCCTAGCAAGATGGCAAAACTTACCAATCCCTCCTTAGGGTTCCATACACCTTATTTGCATGGTCCCACACCTGCACGTGTTCTATGCACCTTATTTGCATTACTAGCAGGCTGTCCAGCCACCGTGGACACCTTATTTGTGTAGTCCCACATGATCATTGTGTAAGAGTCTCAAAGACTATGGCTAGAAGGGCCATATTAAGTAATTCACTGCACCACAGGTTTTCAAGGCTATGACCATTCAGAAGCAGGTCGCTAGGCCTTTCTTCTGAGGTGCCTCTGGGTAGGTTCAAACTGGTAACCGTTTGGTCACTAGTAGAGTGCTTAACCATTTGCACTACCCAGAGGCTTCAAAGCATAACATTATTATGCATCTATTTTCTAATTTTGTCTGTCTCCTTCAACAGAGTTAAGCTCCTTGAGGACAGGAATCTTGGCTAATGCTATCGCAGTGTCTAGAACATTATCTGCATTGTACAAGATTCAGGAGAAATGCACTCAGTAACAAAGGAAACTTTTTTCAGGTTTACTACTAAAATATAGGAAATAATTAGGATGAATTACAAGGAGGAAATAGGATTGAAGGAGGGCTTCTTTTAAAGTAGGGGAGATTTGAGCATGTTTATGTATTGAAAAGAGGCTGTGTGATGGAAGATCATGGAAGGGATGATTAATCTTCAGTGGTCCTTAAGGGAATGGGACAAAGAAAAGGGGTGAGGAATTAACGTATGACAAATTTCCCAACTGGTTTGTCTCAGCACACAAAGTTTTGCCAAGACATTGATCACTCTAGCCTTTGGGGTGGCTGGCTGGGGCCTGGGTGATGGGTCACCTACAGCCACAAGCAGTCTCATCTGTTTACCCCAATGGGCCACACAAGCGACATCAATTTCTACTTGTACCATGATGTGAAAAAACCTGGGACGTTCTGGTGTAGAGAAAGAGTAGGAACATTTTCTTCAAGTCTTAAAGAAAGGGTGAAAGCATAGGGTAACAATTTAAGAAATGTGGTGAAAGGGTCAAAATGTATACATCCAGTTTTTTGGTGGAAAAAACGGTTGAATTATTGGAGTCACTAGTCCAGTTTTTTCCTGTGCCCTTCATTCTCCTTCCTTCTTTCACTTCCTCCCTTCACAAATTATCGATTGAATGTTTGCTATCTGCTTCTCTCTGTAGTAGTAACTGGAGACTCATACCTCAGGATGCAGCTCAGGACTCACCTCTTCTAGCCATCTTCTCTGAACCTTCCAGGCTTGGATAGGGGCCTGCTCGTGCTCTCATGGTGCACTGTCTATATATCCATCATAGTTTCCCCCACGTTGTGTTGAAATGATCTGTTGATGTGTCTGTCTTATCAGCTTGTCAACAGCATCCTCCAGGGCCAGTGCTGTGTCTGACTGGTCTTTATGGCCTGACCATCTAGCTTGGACCCTGGCACAGAGTATGTGCTTATTAAATAGTTGTTGAACTGAAACCGTAACTAGATGAATAAGACAGTCTCACCATCAAGTTGCCCACTGGCTATCTGGGGTGACAGATGTATAAATTAATAATTATGTCACAATGCGATAAGAGCTTTACCAGTTATATAAAAAAGTGCAGCTGGAGTCCAGTGGTGGACACAACAGCGCTGGCAAAGCATTGGGGCAATCGCTGTGCTTTTTCCCAGGTGAATTTGAACAGAATGTATATTCATTGAGGAAAGGAAGAATATTGACTGTAGAGAGGTTAGATTGTTTTATAAAGTTATAAAGCTCTTAGCAACCCTCAGATTGGAAGCTGCTATAATAGTGATGTATTAACCTCAGAACAGTGGCTAGGAAGATTAGTTTTCATGTACCTTAATGCCTGTCACTGAATCTGTTGACACCTACAAAGTTTACTCCTTGTGAAAAAGAGAATATAACAAAGGTTACCCACTTTATTATTCTTTTAATGTTCCTGCAAAGGGCACTTTTCTAAGTAGTAAAGGTCGGATTGATTAAATAAGACAACTGATGGGTCTAATAACAATTAAAATGGACAAGCTCTTAACCCGCTTATGCTTAGGGATGTGAATTGTTGTGAATTCTCTTTGTTGGAACTACTGCAATTGTCGTGCTTCCTAATAACTTAAGCTGATCTGTCTTCACACCAGGCATATTGACTCATCTGTACTGACACAGTACAGTGTGGAAAGTGTTCATTGTATGTATTTTGGAGGCATTTTTGTTTGATAAAGAGGCATGAATTTGGAAGTTGGATTAACCTATGTTAGAATCTGATCTCGCCTCAAATAAGCTGAATAGGCTTGTGAAAGTTACATAAAGTCTCTTAGGTTTGTTTTCTTTCCTGTAGATTCATGATACTTGGAACATTTAATATGCAAGTTTGTTTTGAGAATGAGATAAGATAACATATGAGGGGCTAACACAATGTCTGAAAAATAATAATGAGTTTTATGTATTTTGGAGCCCTGTCATTGGGTGCATAGTTGTTTATTATGGTTATGTCTTCATGATGGATTATCCTTTTAATCATGGTATAGTGCCCTTCTTTGCCTTTTATGGTGGATTTTGTTTTAAAGTATATTTTGTTTAAGATTAGTATTGCCACTCCTGCTCTTTTTTTGGTGGCTGTTTGCTTGATATATTTTTTCCATTTTTTGATTTTTAATAAATTTATGTCTTTGTTTCTAAGCTGTGTCTCTTGTAGACAGCATATTGATGGATCCTGTTTTTTTAATCCATTCTGTCACTCTCTGTTTCTTTATGGGTGCATTTAGGCCATTTACATTCAGTGTAATTATTAATAGGTGTGAGTTTATTGTTGTTGTTTTGTAGTGCTGACAATTTCTTTGTTCCTCTTACTTTCCTGTGCTGAATTCCTTTTGTTTGTGGATTTTTTTCATTTCTTTTGTTTTTGTAGTTTTGTTTTTTTTTTTTTTACTGAGACTTTATGTTTGTCTTCTTTATTTTGATGAGTAGGTTTGTTAACTTTCTTTGTGGTTACCTTGAAATTTACTCTTATTTTACTAGGTTTGAACCAGTCTATTATTACTTGGTATCGCCTTGCCTTCCTCTCCATTTGAATGTTCTATACCTACACTGTTTATTTCTTCTTTTATTTTTCTGATGTTGTTGTCATTTGCAGATTAACCTCTCTGTTTCCCTGTTGTAAATCTTCTGGTTTTGAATAGTCTTTGAGAGTTCATTTCCTAGGTTGGTATCTGGCTGGTACAATCTTGCATCCTAGATTCAGTCTGTGGTCTGATGTTGTTTGTTCTCAGATTGAAGGACTGCCTTTAATAATTCTTGTAAGTTTGGTTTGGTTTTTATATAGTCGCTTAATTTCTGTTTATGTGGAAATGTCCTAATTTCACCATCATATTTGAATGAGAGTTTTGCAGGATATGCTATTCTTGGTTGACGATTTTTTTCTTTCAGGGTTTTATATATGTCATCCCATTGCCTTCTTGCCTGCATGGTTTCTGCCAAGTAGTCAGAGCTTAGTATTATTATTTTTCCTATGTATATGACTTTTCATTTTTCTCGAGATGCTCTCAGGATGTTTTCTTTGTCTTTGGTTTTAGTGAGTGTGACTATGATATGCCTTGTTGATTTTCTTTTGGGGTCTATCTTCTTTGGGGTTCGTTGAACTTCTTGGATGGTCAATGTTTCATCTTTCATGATATTAGGGAAGTTTTCTGTCAGCAGTTCTTCAGTGATCCTCTCTGTGTTTTCTCTCCCTGTTCTGGAACTCTGATCACTTGCAGATTTTTGCTTTTGATTGTATCCCACATAATTCTCAGGGTTTCTTCATTTTTCTTTGTTCTTTTTTCTGATTTTTCTTCAAAGTTATATCCAAGTGTTTGTCTTCAATTTCACTGATCCTGTCTTCCATTTTTTCAAACTTGTTGCTCAGCACTTCTATGACACTGAGCATTTCTGAAATCTTGTTGTATATATTTTGGATTTCTAATTGTTGTTTTTGAATGATTTCTAGTTGTGAATTTATTTTGGCATTTTTTTCCTGTATTATTTCCCTGAATTCTTCCTTTTTTTGTCTACATTTTCCATGAATTTGTCTGTCTTTTCCATGAATTTGTCTATTTTTTCCTCATTTTTGTCTGCTTTTCGCTTCAACTCTTGGATAGCTCTGAATATTAGAGATTTGAATTCCCTATCAGGTAGTTCTAGGGCCTTTTCTTCTACTAGAAAGTCATCTGGTGTTTTATTTTGGATGCCTACTGGAACCATCCTGTCCTTTTTTTTTAAATTTTTTTAATATGTTTTGATATTGTCTGCTGTCTTCGGGACATTCAGTAGCTATTTTCTTCTTTTATTGATTGTAGATTTGTTTGTTTTATCCTGCTTTTTCGTTTTATTTGGTTATGGCTGATCAGGCAGGCTGTGCTTTCTTTGTTGTTTGCTTGTCTGTGGACACGGTATTTTTCACCTTCTTGTCCAATGGTCAGGGCCAATTGCTCTGCTATGGTGCAGCAGGGCAAGTCCAGCTGAAGGGTAGCGGCTGGGATGGATTGTTTATGGCACTTACTGGGGCCAACAAGGTGAGCCAGGAGTCAGTGCAGAGCAACATCCAGTAGGCCGTGCCTGTGCTGCTCAGGAGTGCGATTGTTCAGCACATGGTACAGATAGGCAGGAGGAAGGGAGAGGGGGAGGTTGTGATGTGTGGCCCTAGGTTGGGTATGGAAAAGAAGAGAGAGAGGAGAGAGAAACAGGAGCAAAAAAAAGGTGCTGAGGGAGGCTGCCATTGGAGTGGAGAGACAAGAAACAGAGGAACGAAGAAACACAAAAAGAGTAAAAAATTAAAAAAAAAAATAAAATAAATTTTTAAAAAAGTTCCCAGGGATCCCACTGGTGTGGCTGCGCAGACCAGGGAAGTGACTCCCAAGCCAGGCAGTACAGCTCGGCTAGAAGGGGTGGAGATGATACATAGTGCCAGGTATTCAGGAAAGAGGAAAAGAAGGTAAGTAGAAAGAGACAAGAAACTGAGAAATGAAGAAAAATAAAAGGAAAAAAGAAAGAGAAAACAAACAAACAAAAAAGGGGGGGAAGCCCCCAGACATTCCACTAATGTGGCAGCGCAGACTGAGAAAGCAGTTCCCCAGCCAAACAGAGCTTCGGAGCCTGTTAAGAAGAAGCAAAGATGGCACATGGAGTCAGATGTTCGAGAGAAAGGAGGGGGAGGAGGTGAGAGGCAGCAAAGAAATCAAAAGAGACTGAAAAAAGCAACACTAGCAACAAAGAAATGGTAGTGAAGAAGGTGGCTGGTGTGGGCAGGGAGAATCCACATGGCATGGAACCAGTGCCTCCCGTGCCACGGTCATGGCCCACTGGGAAGCAGTGAATCAGGAATCCGGGAATCGGCCCACTGGGAAGCCGCAGATTGGCTAGCCAGGAAGCGGCGAATGCCAAGCAGGGGGAGGTAGGGTGCGGGGTGGGGAAGTGTGTCTCGCTGGCTACCAGGTGCTCTGTCTCCTGCTGGGAGTTCTGTGAATCTGCTTTCCTGTACTCCCTGTCCACTGATCTCCAACAGGAGTCCAAGATGGTGGATCCCTGCTGTGTTAGCTGATAGGGGACTTCTGCTCATAACTTCCCTCGCTCTCTGTTCTCTGTCAGTTTCTTATTCCATTCGGTGCTCAGTTGTGTTCTTTACATCTTCATTTGATGCTTAGGGTTTCAGGATTGATGTTTGTCTCTGTTTTACTTAGTTTTTTGGGTCTTTGCTCTGGAGGGATGGTGTGGTACTTCTGTCTATAGTGCCATGTTGGCTCCAATAATATGAGTTTAATAAATGTAAGTATCTTTTTTCCTATAGCTAAGAGTTTTCTAATCAGAATTTTTCTGCATAAATATTTCAAACTTACTTTAGATATTACATTAAAATATTTATTGCCCTTTTGCGGACCCTACGTACAACAGAATGAAACACTGCCCAGTCTTGCGCCATCTTCACAATCATTATTATGTTTGAACCCATTATTTAAGCCACTGTGTCAATCCATCTTGTTGAAGGTCTTCCTCTTTTTCACTGACCTTATACTTTACCAGACATGATGCCCTTCTCCAGGGACTGGTCTCTCCTAATAATGTGTCCAAAATACGTGAGACAAAGTCTCATCATCCTTGCTTCCAAGGAGCACTCTGGCTGTATTTCTTCCAAGACAGACTTGTTGGTTCTCCTGGCAGTCCATGGTATATTCAACATTCTTTGCTGACACCATAATTTCACAGTCATCAATTCTTCTTCAGTCTTCCTTATTCATTGTCCAGCTTTCACATGCATGTGAAGTGATTGAAAATATCATAGCTTGGGTTAGGTGCACCTTAGTCCTCAAAGTGACATCTTTGCTTTTTAACACTTTAAAGAGGTCTTTTGCAGTAGATTTCCCCAATGCAATACATTGTTTGCTTTCTTGACTGCTGCTTCCATGGGCACTGATCATGAATCCAAGTAAAATGAATTTCTTGACAATGTCAGTCTTTTCTCCATTTATCATGATGTTGCTTATTGGTCCAGTTGTGAGGATTTTTGTTTTCTTTATGTTGAGGTGTAATCCGTACTGAAGGCTGTAGTCTTTGATCTTCCTCAGTAAGTGCTTCAAGTTCTCTTCACTTTCACAAGCAAGGCTCTGTCATATGCATAACACGTGTTGTTAATGAATCTTCCACCAATCCTGATGCCACATTCTTCTTCATATAGTCCAGCTTCTTGGATTATTTGCTCAGCATACAGATTGAATAAATATGGTGAAAGGATGAAACCCTGATGCACACTTTTCTTGATTTTAAACCATGCAGTATCCCCTTGCCCTGTTTGAATGACTACCTCTTGGTCTATGTACTGGTTCTACATGAACACTATTAAGTATTGTGGAATTCCCGTTCTTTGCAATTTTATCCATAATTTGTTATGATCCACACAGTTGAATGCCTTTGCATAGTCAATAAAACAGAGGTGAACATCTTTCTGGTATTCTCTGCTTTCAACCAAGATCCATCTGACATTAGCAATGATATCTCTCATTTCATGTCCCCTTCTAAATCTGGCTTGAATTTCTGGCAGTTCCCTGTCGATGTACTGCTACAACTGCTTTTGAATGATCTTCAGCAAAATTTTACTTGTGTGTGATCTTAATGATATTGTTCAATAATTTTCACATTCTGATGAATTACCTTTCTTTGGAATGGGTACAAATAATGGATCTTTTCCAGTTGATTGCCAGGAAGCTGTCTTCCAAATTTCATGGCATAGACAAATGAGGACCTCCAGCACTACATCCGTTTGTTGAAACATCTCAATTGGTATTCCCTCAGTTCCTGGAACCTTGTTTCTCACCAATGCCTTCAGTGCAGCTTGGAATCTTTCCTTCAATACAGCAGTTCTTGATCATATGCTATCTCCTGAAATGGCTGAACATCGACCAATTCTTTTTGGTACTGTGACTCTTGTGTATTCCTTCCATCGTGTTTTGCTGTTCCTGCGTCATTGAATATTTTGCCCATAGAATCCTTGAAAATTGCAGTTCAAGGCTTGAATTTTTTCTTCAGTTCATTCAGCTTGAGAAATGCCAAGTGTGTTCTTCCCTTTGGGTTTTCTAACTCCAGGTCTTTGCACATTTCATTTTAATATTTTACTTTGTCTTCTCACGCTGTCCTTTGAAATCTTCTGTTCAGCTCTTTTACTTCATCATTTCTTCCCTTCAGTTTAGCTACTCTACATTCAAGTGCAAGTTTCAGAGTCTTTTCTGACATCCATTTTGGTCTTTTCTTTCTTTCCTGCCTTTTTAAAGACCTTTTGCTTTCTTCGTGTATGATGTCCTTGATGTCTTCCCACATCTCATCTGGTCTTTGCTCATTAGTGTTCAATGCATCAAATCTGTTCTTGAGATGGTCTCCAAATTCAGGTGGGATATACTCAAGGTCTTATTTTGGCTGTCATGGACTTGTTTTAATTTTCTTCAGCTTCAACCTGAACTTGCATATGAGTAACTGATGGTCTGTTCTGCAGTTGGCACCTGCCCTTGTTCTGACTGATGATACGGAGGTTTTCCATCCTCTCTTTCCACAGATGTAGTTGATTTGATTCCTGTTTATGCCATCTGGCAAGTTCCATATGTATAGTCAGTCACCATTTATGTTGTTGAAAAAAGGTATTTGCAATGATGGAGTCATTGGTCTTGCAAAATTCTTTCACGTGATCTCCGGCATCGTTTCTATCACCAAGCCCATAATTTCCAACTACCAATCCTTCTTCATTTCTAACTTTTGCATTCCAATCACCAGTAATTATCAATGACTCTTGATTGCATGTTTGAGCAATTTCAGACTGCAGAAGTTGGTAAAAATCTTCAATTTCCGCATTTTTATCATCAGTGGTTGGTGTGTAAGTTTGAATAATAGTTGTATTAATTGGTGTAGCTTTGTACATATACGTATATTATCCAATCACTGACAGCGTTGTACTTTAGGATAGATCTTGAAATGTTCTTTTTGACAATGAATGAGATGCCATTCCTCTTCAATTTGTCATTTCCGGCATAGTAGATGATAAGATTGTCTAATTCAAAATGGCCAACACCAGTCCATTTCAGCCCACTGATTTCTAGGATATTGATCTTTATGCATTCCATTTCATTTTTGATGGCTTCTAATTTTCCTAGATTCATACTTCATAAATTCCATGTTCCTGTTATTAATGGATGTTTGCAGCTGTTTCTTTCCATTTTGAATCATGCCGCATCAGCAAATGAAAGGTCCTGAAAGCTTTTCTCCATCCACATCATGATGGTTGACTCTACTTTGAGGAGGCAGCTCTTCCCCAGTCATATTTTGAGTGCCTTCTAACCTGAAAGGCTCATATTCTGGCACTGTATCAGACAGTGTTTGTCTGTTTATTCATAAGGTTTTCACTGGCTGATTTTTGTTCAGAAGTAGACTGCCAGATCCTTCTTCCTAGTCTTTCTTAGTCTGGAAGCTTTGCTAAAACTTGTCCACCAAGGGTGACCCTGCTGTTATTTGAAATACCAGTGTTAAAGCTTCCAGTGTCACAGCAACACACAAGCACCACAGTACAACAAACTGACAGACGTGTGGGGGGATAATACTATAAGAACTAATATTGGATATATATCATGTTAGACCCTATGCTAAATGGTTGATCTGAACAATCTCATTTGTCTCTTATTTACTTAGATTCCATTTTACAGATGAAGAAAATGAGATTTAGGAGGTTAAATAAATTTGTCGAAGGTAAAACTAGTAAACTGCAGGGTCAGTATTCATACCCTCAGTGTCTGAGTCCAAAGATGTGTTCCTAATGGCTGCCTCCTAATATAACATTCACTTTCTGTCTCTTCTGTTCTCCCATCACTTTATTTTTCTTTTTTTAATTTTTAAAAATTTTGTCATTGTGTTTTAGGTGAAAGTTTATAGCGCAAATTAGTTTCTCTCTAAAAAATTTATACGCAAATTGTTTTGTGACGTTGGTTGTAATCTCTGTAATGTGTCAGCACTCTCCCCCTTTCCCTTTACACCCTGGTTCCCCATGTCCATTTGTCCAGGTTTCCTGTCCCTTCCTGCCTTCCCATCTTTGCTTTTGGGCAAGTGTTGCCCATTTGGTCTCATATAGTTGATTGAACTAAGAAGCACATTCCTCATGTTGTGTTATTGTTTCTCCATAGTCCTATCTAATCTTTGGCTGAAAGGTAAACTTTGGGGGTGGCTTCAGTTCTGAGTTAGCAGGGCATCTGGGGACCATAGTCTTGGGGATTCCTCCAGTCTCTGTCTGACCAGTAGGTCTGGTCGCTTTTTGTGAATTTGAATTTTGCTATACATGTTTCTCGTGCTCTGTCTGGGAGCCCTGTTTTGTGAGCCCTGTCAGAGTGGTCAGTGTCCCACCACTTTAAACTATACTCCATCAGATGAAGCACAAAGAAGATTATGCAGAGACAAAAATAATTTTCCATTTCTTTATAACTCAAAGTCAAAGCCAAGAAGAAAGGGCAGAAAGGAAAGGACATCACTGAAGGAGGGACATTGGTTTCAGTGTGCAGTGGTAGTGAGAGGACCTTGGGAAATCTCAGTCAGAGGAGTGGTCATTGTGGTCATTCTATGCTCAAAGATTCTCTCATGATAAAATGGTTGGGCTGGTGGTTGGCCATTGATCCTGGGTATTAAGCCTCTAGCAACTTACTGAGCACTGAGAATTAATGTGTGTATGTGTGTTTTCTAAAATTAAGTCACTGAGTTTGGGTATGGCAGTATATTCCCAGGGTCACAGAATGTCCATCAAGTTTCATCGGTATCTACCTAAAGGGAAATGTGGAGTCCAGAGTAGAGAGATGTTCTCTGTATACCTATTCACTTGGCAAAGGTTTTGAGCCCAAGGCTGTATATACTGTAATATCTTATTCAAATACTGATTTTACTCAATTAACAAGGAAATCAAATTTCAAACAGGAGAAATTAATATTATCCACAAATGTTTACACCAGCAAGCCATCAGAAAATCCAGGCACTCTGTGGGGTTGTAGTCCCTAACAGTCACTTTCCAACCTGTGCAACATAGTCAGGTGTGATGATTGTTGACACTCGAGTTCTTGAGGATCCTTACATTAAACACTCAGGTCAGGGCACACGAAATAAATGGCATTCAGACACAATGCCCTCAGCATCAGCTCCATCTCAGGAATATGCCCCCTCTATCTGTCTTTCTGGAGCCCTGGTGGTACAGTGGTTATGAGCTCTGTTGCTAACCAAAACGTCGGGAGTTTGAATCCACCAGCTGCTCCTTGGAAACCCTATGTGGGCAGTTCTACTCTGTCCTGTAGGGTTGCTATGAATTGGAATCAACTCGATGGCAACTTTTTTTTTTTTTTAAATTAGTCTATCTGTCTATAGCTTTAGATTGTGGCCTGAATTTTGAATCTGGAAGAGATGAATGAATGCATTTTATGCATTTAAAGTTAAGACCGTTTGAATGGACTGCATGAAAATTTATGCAAAAAGGCAAACCAACAAATCGTTGATTTTTTTCCCATTTCCCATTTACCTTACCGTCTCATCCTAAGCCTTGTTCCCTAATCTATCCTTTTAGCAGCAAGGCTTGCTTGTGAATAGGAGCCAAATCCCTGGAGCCTGTAGCTTTTGTACACAATGTTGGAGAAGTTTTGAATTGGTTGAAATTGAAACTGAGATTTATTTATTTTTTTCTTTTACTGTGCTCCTGTTCCTCCTGCCCCTGCTCCTACTGATTGCCATTGACTAAGGGGCTAAGAACATTAAATATACCATGAACTACCAGAAGAATGAACAAATCTGTCTTGGAAGAAGTACAGCCAGAATGCTCCTTAGAAGCAAGGATGGTGAGACTTGGTCTCACTTACTTTGGACATGTTATCAGGAGGGGCTAGTCCCTGGAGGACATCATGCTTGGTAAAGTAGAGAGTCAGTGAAAAAGAGAAAGATCATCAATGAGATGAATTGATACACTGGCTGCAACAACGGGCTCAAACACAGCAGTGATTGTGAGGATGGTGCAGGACCGGGCAGTGTTTTGTTCTGTTGCACATCAGGTCACTATGACTTGGAACCAACTTGATGGCACCTACCAGTAAGAACGACAACAACAAACAACAAGAAGGGACTACTATTTAATTATTATGCAAAAAGGCAAACAAAAAATCACTGGTTTTTCCCCAATTACAACATTACTGTAAAAAACGGCATAGGAGTAGTGTCTGACCACCTCTAACTTCACAAGGGGGAAGGAGAATCAAGATCAGTAGCCCAAGGCTGATTCCTATGAGGTGCCAGACAGACATGCCTCCTCTCTCCACCATCTTTACCAATTCTGATACCAACCATCCCTCCCACGATAATCTGTATTTCTCTGCTGGGTTTGATAATTCATTGCAGTGGCCACAAAGAATTCACAGACAATACTCAGTGATTATGGTGTTTATTAGGGAAGTAACAGTTACAGTTCAGGCTCAGGAACACTCAGGATACAGACCTATCAGGATAGCCTCTTCCCAGCCATGCTTGCAGGCACACCTTTCTCTGGCCCTAGGCCTCTGCCAAAAGGCAGTCAACTTTCTGTCTCTGTGGGCTGGGGCGCCCACTACACCGTCTCCTGCTCCTGGGTTTCTACTGCCGGGTCTCTGCTGCCGGGTCCTTGCTGCTGGGTCTCTCCTGCCAACGCTACTCACCGTATTCAGGGTTACAGCTCTCTCTCTCTCTGCTTCTGCTTCCAGGAACTTCTCAGCACAGGGATCCTGGGTCCAAAGGATGTGCTGGTCCTATCTGTTCTTCCTTGGTAGTGGGATTGGCTCTTTCACGCTTCCAGGGTGGCTCATTTCAAACCTAGCAGGATGGCAAAACTGACCAATCCCTTTGGTGGGTCACAATTATCCTGTTTATACAGTCTCTCCCAATCACTTGGGTGAGAGTTACAAGATCATGGCTAGAAAGGCCACACAAAACTGATCCATTACACCACAATTACTGTGTATAATTCTTACCATAATTCTAAGAGGGAGGAATATAATTTCCATTTACAGATGAAAAACCTGAATGTTAAAGGACTTGCCCAAAGTCACATGTGTAGTGAGAATTGAAGCCAGAATCCTAACCTGCATCTGCACAGATCTCTTAATTAATGAGTCTGCTTTTTACCAGCTCTGTTTTCCTTCAGGTTTGCCAACATAGAAATTTTGTTGCTATAAGGTGTTTTTGAAAACTTAGCAAATAAATAACTCTGGAAAAATAATGCTTTATTCATCCTACCAGGAAATTAATTCCAAGTATCAGTGAATAAATATCTTTCAGACTGACGATAAAAAGAGCAAAATTAAATTTTTATGGTGTTTACTGAGCAAGTACCCACTTTCATGAATAAAAGTACCTTTTTTCCTTAGTTCCATCTCAAGTTAATAAGTTGTTGAATAGCAGTGCAGCCCATGAGTAGTGCTGGGTGGGCATTTTGACGAGCTAGGTGAGGTAAATTTGCTAACAGTCAGCATGTATGGCTACTTCTTTGGCTATATTTCCCCCTCCTCAGTTAAATGATGTTAAGAGGAAACATTTCTGAATTGTTTTTACCAATGATTGAGCAATAGCTGGCCACTTAGTCCTCCTGGCTCTAGGCTTTCTATTTCAGAGCAAGGTTGGGAATAAATGACACAATGACATGGAAACATTTTCCAGAAACTGCATTTCCCACTTTGCTATTAATCTCACATATCTAAGACAGAAGTCCTAATGTGGAAGACATAGGAAAAAGGGAAGGCAGTTTGAGTGGAATGAGATCAATGTATTTAACATAACTAACATTTCTTTAAGCTGGATTTCATGAGCTAGCATTTTTTCTGGCAATAATTCACAATAATAAAAAGAATTCTAGCAGAAGACTTATATAGAGTATAAGAAAATATATATCCAAAGTAAGGTACTTGCTAAAATGCGAGTAAATTGATTAGATTGAATTTGTTTTACATGCTGAGTCAGGGCATATATTTTTGGGAACTTGCATCATTGGAGCCATCATAATAAAGGATATCACAGTCATAGATATGAATGACAAGTTTACTTTAGCAACTAAAATCCAAGTTATAAGGAACTCAATGGGATCAATTTATATATGTTCCTTATATTAGGTAACTCGGGATGGAAGTTTTCAAAGGATCTCAGTAATAGTTTATTTAGAATAATTCATTTTTTGTACTAGAGGATGAAGATGTCTTTGATGTTAATCTGTGGTAACAAAGGTCTAGTATAATCAATTATAATTTGGATCACTTGTATTGAAATATATTAGCGCTAGGAAAAATCTGTGTTTTTCTCCATAATAAAATATGCAAAAGTAGAATGTATTCTTCAAACATATTTGATGATTGTTTTTAAGATCAAATTTTGGCCTCATATCATAGAAAAATTGTGATTTCATTTTTATTCTTAGTTTTAGAAATACTGAATTAGAAATGCAGAGAAACACCATGCTTGTGGCAGGCCACATACAGCAGATTGAAGAGACTGTTTGTTAAGCATTAAATTGAGAAGAGGAGAAACAACAACCAAAAAATAAGTGTGTGGTTACACAAATATGCATGTAAGCATATATGTGTATGGGCATGATATGTGGGTACATATATGTGGTAAGATAGGTGTATCTATAGGCATATGTACATACAGGTATGTGTGTGCATGCATGTATATCTGTATATATAATAAATCACATAGGGGACACAGTTATCTATACTTCTTAGACGTAACCAAACATCTCAGAGGATTGGTTTCCTGATTTGAAGGCTTAGGACCATAGTTTTATGGGACAACTCAGTTAATTGGCATAATATAGTTCATAAAGTATATGTTCTACATCCCAATATAGTGAGTAGTGTCTGGAATCTTAAAAGCTGTGAGCAGCCATCTAAGATACAACTATTGATCTCTACTTGTTTGGAGTAAAAGAGAAAGAAGGGAACCCAAGACGTAAAGAAGAAAGTAGTCTACAGGACCAATAGTCTACATGAATCACAGCCTCATCTACCCTGGGACCAGAAAAACTAGATAGTGCTTGGCTACCACTAGTGACAACTCTGATCAGGGCCACAACAGATGGATCCTGATAAAATGGAAGAAAAATGTGGAACAAAACTCAAATTCTTAAAAAGGCCAGACTTAGCGGATTGGTTGAGACTAGAACACTCCTTGAGACTACTGCCCTGAGATACTCTTTGTCATGGTTTGAATTATGTCCCCCCAAAAATGTGTATATCAATTTGGCTAGGCCATGATTCCTGGTACTGTGATTTTCTTGTATGTTTTAAACCTGCCTCTATGATGTTAATGAGGGAGGATGGGTGGCAGTTGTGTTAGTAAGGCAGGACCTGATGTACAAGACTGGATTGTGTCCTGAGACAATCTCTTGAGATATAAAAGAGAGAAGTGAGCAGAGAGACGGGGACCTCATACCATCAAGAAAGCAGTGCCAGGAGCAGAGCGCATCTTTGGGACCGGGGTCCCTGCGCAGAGAAGCTCCTAGTCTGGGGGAACACTGATGAGAAGGCCGAGAGAGAGAAAGCCTTCCCCCAGAGCTGACACTCTGAATTTGGACTTTTAGCCTACATTGACTATGAGGAAATAAACTTCTCTTCATTAAAACCATCCGCTTGTGGTATTTCTATTGTAGCAGCACTAGATGACTAAGACACTCTTTAAACCTTAAACCAAAATTATCCCTTGAGGTCGCCTTTTAGCTAAATAACAGATTGGCTCATAAAATAAAGAATATTGTCTGTGAGTAATGAGCTGCTTTAAAATATCATCTATATGAGACCAAATGGTCAAAAATTACTCAAAAGCAAAGATGAGAAGATAAGGAGGTAGGAAAACTAGAGTACTGGAAATGGTACAACCCAAATGGAATGAATGAGAATGATGATACATTGTGAAGAATGTAACCAATATCACTGAATAATTTGAGTAGAAATTGTTAAATGGGAACCCAATTTACCATGTAAACACAATAAAATATTATTTAAAAAAAGAAGAAGAGGAGAGACAACAATCCCCTTCCTACACTTCTGGAACTTCTGCTTTTAAAAATCATCAAAGCAAAATTACCAAAGATTCAATTTCTTATTTTCTGGTCACATCATGCTTTCGTTTATTTTTTTTTTTTCTCCCTAACACACAGGGTTGCAATTAGATTCAAATTAAAAATCTAGATGTGAAAGTTCTTTGAATTGTAAAACACTGTACAGTTGCATACTTATTACAGAAAACCTGAATTTAGAATATAACCCCACACTGACAAATCCTCACAGCAATTTTAAAGAAGTTTTCGTAGTTCTAGATTTTTGCAGTTCTAAGTATTTGGCTTGAGTGTAACTGCTAATTACTAATATTTAGTAATGCACAGCAGAAGATAATGGAATAGCTCACAGGTGGAAAGTAGATTTGGACTGTCAGGCCAGCTTTTATCAATCAAGTGGTATAATGAGGCTGAGCCCTGCCTTAGAAGAGAATACTGTGATTGATTAGTAATGTCTGCAGAAATGTTGGCGGGGGGCGGGGCGGTGGGTGTGTCGATCTGTAGAATACAGACCTTGTAATTGTTCTCCCTAGACTAATTAGTGGAAAAGAGTGTCTCAGATTCAGTGAAAATGGTCAACATTGAAAGTAAGAGTCGGTCTATTATTTCAACTCAGCCAGATTACACTCTCCTGTGTTCGTTACTTAAAAACAAAAACAAAAAAACACACAGTTGTTGTGGAGTTGATTCTGACAGAAGGCAATCCCATGAATGTTAGAACAGAACTATGTTCCATAGGGTTTTCAATGGCTGATGTTTTGGAAGTAGATCTTCATAAATTTCTTCCGAGGTGCCTCTGGGTGAACTCAAACCGTCAGTCTTCTGGTTAGCAGCCAAGTGCACCATTGCACCACCTACGGCCTCCATGTTCATTACTATGACTTGGAAAACCTCATTCATAACTATCTTACCTCCTTTTCAGCTCATGTCCTGATCTACAAACACTTAGTTTCAGAGAAGGTAGCCACTGCTGGCCTATTACCCTTCTAGAACACGAGGACATCTGAAATAGAATTCTAGATGCTTTTAAGCAAAATTATGTGGATATAAATTTAATTACCAATTGGAAATGAAATATACTAAATATTAGGACAGAATTTTCAGAAGGACAATGTAGTTCTTTTGATCAACAAAGTCTGAATCTGTAGATGCCTTTTTCTTCAACCCTGTGACGGAAGGGTAGTGTACCTTCTTTGGTAGGACACTTTAGCTGAGAATCAGTACTCTGGTCTATTCAGAACCTGCCAGAAACTTCATTGTTGATGAGGTGGGCTAGGCTGCATGCTTACCAGCCTGGACTATTAGCAAATCCTCTGCTTACACCTCCCAGCCTAATGGAAAAGAAGCGGCTGTGGTTCCTTTCACTTGTATGGTATCTTCTGTTCTGTTTCTCCCATGCCCTTGTCATCTTACTTCTGATCTGTCTGTCTCTCTGTCTCTCTCTAACTCACCCCCAGGTCTGTGAGGATCCCTTTGCCCAGTCAATTTTTTGTAAGCCTCTTCCCTATCATATCTTTTAATCCTTTCTCTCTATAGTATAGCCTCTTTTCTCTCCAACATACACACACATTTCTCTTATCTAGCACAAAGATTAATATCAGTTCAAACCAGGATAAATCATTTTTTTTAAAAGTAATGGATCCCAAATTAATGAAGTTTTTAAAGAAAAAAAGTTCTTTTAAGTAATTTATTCAGGATTATTTTATGTGGGAGTTTTTAGTCAGTCAACTGCTGTTGCAGACTTGTTTGCCCTAAACTGCAAATGACCTTTTTAATTGTTCATGGAATGCAAATAAAGTGACAATCCTTTCCTACCAGATGTGCTGGATAGGCATGAGGGCACAATCATTTTCCTAACCAATATTTTCATCAAAGAACCTATTCAGACTCTTAGAACTGCTTCCTGCTTCCAGTGTAATTGAACTGCGAAACATTGCCAGTGGCAGGTTCTTGTCCTTAAGTGCTCTTAGAGGCCTGGAAACTAAGACGTTAGGAATATTACAAAGAACTTTAAATTGTGACTTGATCTTGTATTGAAAGGGAAAAACTATATTTACATTCTGTTACAGAGAACTTGACAATTTACATGTTTGAATAAGAATCACGATTCTGTGCTGCCCAAGTGCCAATAGGACAGCACTCTTCCGGACTATTTCTATTCAAGTGCCCCAGTTCCATGGGTTCAGCAGGAACAGCCATGTCAAAACCAAACAATGTGGAATTTGGAGACGGTTCCCTTTTTTTTCCCGCCCTCTACCCCACTGCAATGTACGTGTTGCTCAAGACATGTTGCTGTGTGCTGTCGAGTCGATTCCGACTCATAGCAACCCTATAGAACAGAGTAGAACTGCCTCATAGGGTTTCCAAGGCTGAAATCTTTATAGGAGCAGATCATCAGGTCTTTTCTCCAGTGGAGCCGCTCAGGGGTTCAAACTGCCAACCTTTTGGTTAGCAGCCAAGCACTTAAATGTTGTGCCACCAGGGCTTCTTGCTCAAGACATAAGAAAACTAAAACCATTATAAAGAAAAAAAATAATGTAAAATCATTGAACGTCACTCGTTTCTTCAGTTGTGGTAAAAGGGAGACTATGCTGCAGAATGGATTGATAACTACTGAAAATCTGGAGACTGCAGTTTCTTCTCAGGTGTGTGACTTTCTTTGTTTCTGATCTAGGAACACTTGTTCTGCATGGTGTAAAATGAAGAAGATTTAAAAGATGATCTCTAAGGTCCTTACAGTCCTAAAACAATATGAAGGAAATGGAATTCTTGTGATGATGCCTCCTCAGAGGAAACCAGAATTGTATTTGCTCTATTCTCTTCTCAGTCTTTCTTTTCTTTTTCTTTTTTGCTCCTTTCCTTTTTCCCTCCTCTATCTTTTGATAATTGATTTGCTTTTTTGTTGACCATTCTTCGGCATACCATCACTTCTTATAATAGGTATCCATTTCTGAGACTGTAGAAAAGAAAGGAGCTCTCTGGCTTCCCATCCATGTAGAATCCGTTCTGTCTGATTGCTTCACTATAGCATTGATTTACTGATTGTCCACACCTAGGAGTGGTGAATGGGGCCACTTTTGCCTTGTTCCTGATCTCAGGAGAAAGCATCCAGTTTCTCACCATTAAGTATGATGTTAGCTGTAGACTTTTGTAGATGTTCTTTATCAAGTTGAAGAAGTTCCTCTCTATTCCTGGTTTGCTGAGAGTCTTTGTATATATTTGTTGTTTTTGGCCATTCTTGAATGAAAGAGTCAACTACAAGTCCTGTATTCATGGTTAGGCCATGTGGACTGGAAAACTTTACTTTAGAGAGTGGCAGCAGGTAGAAGACAGGAAGACAAAATGCCCTGTGGTTCACCTCCTCCCCCACTATCAATAAAACAAAAACCTTGACAGTAACAAAACAAGGAGTGCCCTCCTATGATGATAACTCTAGTTGGGACTTTTATGTAGATTATTTTTTAGAGATTATTTCTTTGGCTTCAACATGGTGGCAAACACACCACGGCAAGCATGTGGGTAGGGGTGGCAGACACATACAGGCATTTTTCAGACAGTTCTTGAGTTACTTTTCTCTATTGCTAACTTTTCTCCTAATTATATTTCCATGCATTTTGACCAGGGGAGCTTAGTCCTTATCACAAAGATTTGTCATGAAAGTTAAGTGGAACGGTATGTGGAAAACATACCCCATGGTACCTGGTAACCAGTAAGTACTCAGCTACCGGATATGTTGAGTAGACAGATATGCCACATTCAAGGGGAGGGAAATTAGCTACCATTTCTTGAAGGGAGGAGTATCAAATAATACGGATATTTTAAAACTACCACATTATTTCTAGTAGCTTATTGTAAATTTCACACAATTTTCTATGTACATGATCACATTGTCTGCAAATAGAGTTTTGTTTATTCATTTCCATTCTGCATACATTTTATTTCTTTTCTTTGCCTTACGATGCAACCTAGGACTTGCAGCAAAATGCTTTAAAACATCTGTGAGACACTAAACTTCCACTATTTGCAACTTTCTTTTTTGAGAAAAATGAAATGTTACATGTTGTGAACATACCAAGTTTTATCATTTTCCTTTTCTTTACCAAGAATTATTGGTAAACAGTTCCATTGTTTTATGATCAGAATTCTTAGTAAAAAGAGTCGTATACAACTGCATGAGGGAATTTTGCACTTTAATCGTTCATGAATTCTGTCTTTCACAAATACAGTCTTTCTCTAATTTGTGTACTTAAAAGGTTCATTTAACTAAAAAAATTTTTGACAACCTACACTGTGACGGACAGTATTGGTGCTGGAGACACAGCACAACCAACACCAAAAATATCCTTGTATTCATGAAGTTCACAATGTATCACTGGGAGCAGATACTAAGTGTCTTAGTTATCTAGTGCTGCTGTAACAGAAATACCACAAGTGGATGGCTATAACAGAGAAATCTATTCTCAGTCTAGGAGACTAGAAGTCCAAATTCACGGTGTCAGCTCCAGGGGAAGGTTTTCTCTCTTCTGTCAACTCTGTTGGAAGGTCCTTGTCATTAATCTTCCCCTGATCTAGGAGCTTCTCAGCACAGGGACCCCAGGTTCAAAGGACATGCTCTGCTCCTGGTCCTTCATTCTTGTTGGCATGAGGTTCCCTTTCTCTGTCTGGCAAAATGTCCACTTATCCTTCAAAGTCAAGCCTAAACACTGCCTCTCCATGGAAGTCTGCCATGAATTACCTAAGCATAATTAGTTGTTCCCTCACTATGTTTTTGTATAAGTCTGTGTTTGTATACATGTATCTCAAATTTTTATCCTTGGTTATATTTCTTTGTACCCTACCAGACTATAGATTCCTGGAGAACATCTTAGTAAACCTAGATTCAAAGTTCGCTGAATGAATGACTTCTGAATTAGAATTATCATCATCTCTATCACTTTTGAACATTTATTATGTTAAGTGCTTCACATGTGTTATCATTTAATCATTATATAATTTCATAACCCAGGGACTACTGTTATCCCCTTTTTACGGAGAGGAATCTAAAGTTTAGGTAGTTTAAATAACTTGCCTAGGGTGGGGTCACACAGCTAGTTAAAAAAGGAACTGGGATTTCAAGGCTGGCCTGTCTGATTCCAACTCTGTGCACTGAACCACTGCACTATTTACTTTTTTGGTGCCTGTCTGCCAGCTCTGTTGAAGTAATGAGCAATTAACAAGGTAACCGTGAATAGAACAGTTGTGTTTGCTAAAATAATATGGTCTATATCCCTCTGTACTAAATTATTGTCACAGGACTTCAGAAGTAAATAATAACCACTAAAAAAAAATTTTTAGGCTACAGCCCTCAGCTGCTCCAGGGGTACCCAATGCCTTTTGACCTTTGGTTAAAAACCAACCAAGGTAGGAATGCGTTTTTTTTTTTTTTTTTTTTTTTTAATTGATAAGAATATCTCTGTATTATTGTACAGGCTACCCCACGAGCCACAGAAAAATGTGGTTTTGTTCAACTAGTGGCTCTGTTTAATCCTCAAGAGGCACTTTCAAAAATAAATATCCCAGATGCTAGAGGAGATTATTTCTAACAGGTCTGTTGGTGTTAAGTCACCCTAGGAGTGATGCTTTTGCAGGTGTTGCCAGCAAACACAAATGTACACCAGATCAGATATGACATAGACCTTCTGATCCCATTGTTAGTGATTGGAACCCAGACCAGTCTTGAATGCTTTGTCTTGAAATTTAACTCATGGGGAAAAAAGGGAGCAAAGAGCAGATGCAGACATAGCAGTAGGCAAAATTCCTTCTTTTTAGTCTTGTCTTGTAAGTACCTGCTAAGCCTGAGTGGAAACAATCAAAGTTTTTCCTAAGACAGTGCCTTGTTAGTAAGGCAGCAAGACAGATACTTGTTGAATGTGGAGTGGCATTTTGATAATGAGAAACTTGACATCTCTTATAATGCTGGTCTCCTGAAATAATGTGATTCAAGAAACCTTCTGTGGTCTGCATATGATTTCAGCCCCAATGATGAGGTATGAAAATGCCAAAATGGATAACTTTCCTATTCATAAATCCCTTAGTCTCAAATAAAGAAAATGAAAATGTTGGATGATCTGGGTTGCAAACACGGGTGTTGAGTGCAATGATTCCAGGAGAGGTTTAGGGTAGAAATTATGATTACTTCAAGCCATTTTTGAAAATTTGTGTCATGAATTAGGAGTCCTCTGTCTGGAATATCAATGTAAAATCATTAGAACTGTCTTAGGCTGGGTTCTCTAGAGAAGCAAAACAAGTGCAGCATTTATATATATTTATATAAAGGAAATGGCTCACACAGTTGTAGAGGCTGTAAAGTCCCAAGTTCGTGGGTCAGGCTGGAGGCTTCTCCTGACTCATAACCACAGGTGGTGCTGGTGAGTCCAAGATTGGCAGGTCAGATAGGAAGCCTGTGGATCACAGGCTGTGGAGGCTGATGAATCCCAAGATCAGTAGGTAAGATGGCAGATAAGCTGCTAGTTCAAGTCCGAAGAACCAGAGGTCAGATGAACAGGAGGCAGCTGCATCCAGAGTGAGCAAAAGCCAGTGAGCCTTGCCAGAAAGTCCACCTATATTGGATGCAGGCCACACTCCAACGAAACTCTTTTTCAACTGATTGGCTGCTTACAACAGATCATCATGGAGGTGATCACATTATATCAGATGTCATTATGGAGGTGATTACGTCATTAAAAAGCTGCCAAACTACATCCTAACTGCCAAACCACTGAGGATCATGGCCTAGCCAAGATGACACACAACTTAACCACCACACTGAGTAAATAATTTAAAAAAATACAATAGCGGTCGCTGATGTGGCACACTAGAGGGCTATGAAAGTGAATGAAGGGTGGCCTATAGCCAGCCTTAGCAGAGAGGTATCCAAAATGTCTCTTTAACATCATGTCTCTGGTCAGCCAAAGGGATTAGAGGAATAAGTTTTTCTGGAGAAGGTTGACCTTGATTTATGATTTTAAAAGTTAATGTTCTGTCAGTTAGCATTAGAAAATTTGAAGAATTTTGGCATGATGGTGAAATGAAAACTTATTTTAATCCAGAACCATCTTTCTTAATTTGAAGGAAACTAGTGAAGTCAGAGCATTATTGGAGTAGAATTAAATAGGTTGTATTTGATTTATTTTTATAGTGCCTACTGGTCTTCCGTGAATAATGAGAACATTTGTAACTAATAGCAGGTTTAGTGCTCAGTTACACTGGGATTGGCTAGACATACTAAGACTGAGTAATTACCTTTTTGTAAACTTGTTCCTTGATTATAAGGTATATTTTTTAAAAAGTACGTGACTGCCCATACAATTCTGTGTAAGAGTAGCTCATTAAGGTGGGGGCGGGGGAGGAAAGCAACTTTAAGATGAGTCTAAATTAAAGAAAATGACCCCAGTGAAAGCTCTGATGGGCCATGAAAAATAATGTTGGATCACGAAGACTTCCTGCCTTCACTCTCCCCACCCATGATGTTCTAGAGTCATTAACATATGTCCTAATGTGCTTATAGTCTTTAAAAATTATGTCTATCCAAGGATACTTAACCCTTTGGCTAGAAAGAGATAGTTCAAGGTTATGCTAAGTAAAATACATGACACCTACGTGAAAATTGCCTTAGGCAACAAATATTAAATTCATTTATCCATCTGCCTTGGATCCCAGATTTAGCACTGATGGGTTCACTTCACTGGATAAAATTTTCAGACAAAATCCTTAAAAACATCCTAAAAAGATGAACTGTAGCATCAAAGGGCTTCTTAACTAGGGCTCTTTACCAGAAAACAGACATGAGTTTCTTAGCTGTCATTATTGACAAGGACAAGACAATAAAGGGGTGTATGTATTTTCCATAGACAATGGTTAAAGGTAAAACAAATGAGGCTTAGGGATGGAGAGAAGAGGAATAGCACCAACAATTAATGAGCATCTGCTATATTCAGGCTCTTAAAAAAATAATAGGTAGTAATGGCTAAGCAATTATTACACTAAATGATTTATGTGTATTATTTTATTTCATTCTCCATGACATAGCTATAAAAGAAAGTTCTATTCTTATCTCCAGTTTATGCATGGGAAAAATGATAGCTTGCAAGGTTAAGTAACTTTACTGAATTTGTAACACAGACATCTGACGCCAGTGCTCTTTATCACTGTGTCAATTTGCATGTAATGCCTTATTTATTTCTCATACCACATTTCTGGGGTAAATATTATTGTTATTCCCATTGTTAAGATTAGAAAACAGAGACTCAGAGAGTTAGATAACTTGCCAAAGACCACACAGCTAGTAAGTGTGTTGTTAGATTTTAAACCTAAATCTATAGCAGTAAATTTATAGCAGATTGTTTAATATGGAGGGAAAATAAATGCATTTAGAAGAGTTTATATACATGCATATATAACACAGGGACAATCTACATAAAATAATCTCATAGAAGGGGTTTTTGTTTTTTGTATTGATCTTTATATTCCAAGACATAAATGATGATACATTAATTATGTGGGAAAGAATAATGTGAGAAGTGTTTTCAGATTTGTTTCCCATCTCCCTAAGAGCTCTAGGATGAAGCAGTTACAATCTGATCAATCAACTTTACATCCATGAATAACGCCCATTTTTCTCAGATGGGGCCGTAGGAAAGCCTTTCTTCAGTTTTCCCTCTTTCTCACCACAGAAGGGTCATCTGTAGGATGCTAGGCTAAAGAAAACCCTGAAACCAAACCCATTGATGTCAAGTTAATTTCGACTCATAGTGACTGTATAGGACGGAGTAGAACTGCCTCATAGAGTTTCCAAGGAGCAGCTGGTGGATTCAAACTGCCGACCTTTTTTTGGTTAACAGCCGTAGATCTTCATCACTGCACCACCAAGGCTCCAAGCTTATTAAGTGCGCTATTGGATATTAGCTAATTTGAAGTAATGCAACAGTGGAGAGAATGGTGTTTTTGAAAGCTTCATACCCCAATATTACCGGACTTTCATTTTAGTAACCACTCTTCTCCCAGGAATAGACTATTTCAGCAAGTGCAAAGCTGCCTCATAGGGTTCAACACATGGATTATGGTTTTTCCTAAATCTGTTTGTCCATTGAAGACACCAAAGTCATGTTCAAGCTGTTTCAGTCCAAGATACAGGAAATGAAAGCTATTTATTCGTTTCTACTTTTTCTTTCTTTAACTCATTGCCCTTGAAGATGTACACGTGCTTCCTTTTCTAATACATGTCTTTCTGTTCAACAATAGTCATCCCTTATTTGTTCGGCTAGCTCAATAGACCTGAAATACTCGTTCTCTTATAATTAGAGTCATATATGCTCATTGCAAAAAACTGGGAAAGTACAGGAAGCCTTATAATCAGAGGTAGCCACTCAGCATTTTCCAGTCTTTTTCTTTTCTTTCTTTTTTCAAAACACAAATAAATTCATACTGTAAATATTATTTTAAGGACTGCTTTTTCCCAGTTACTAAATACGTATTTTTTAGCATATTCTATGTCATTAAATTTATTGACTAGATAATAACTTCCTATCATATGAATATAGTGTAATTTAACCAATCTTTTATTTTTGGACATTGAGATTGCTTAATTTTTTTCATTATTATAAATCATACTAAGATAAATATACTTATTCTTACAACTTTTTGAACCTCACTGTTTTATTTCATTTGGATGAAAGGGAATGTAAAGTATTTGATGAAAATTTTTCAGTAAATCATGTTAAAATTCAAAATTTAAATGTATTCATACTCCATTCTGCTTTGTATAAAATGCCCATTTATTTGAATTCTTGCTTCCTAACAATGACTTTCATCATTATTTTTAATATTTATTAATTTGACAATTAAAGTATGACATCTTGTTGTTTTATAATTCATAGTTATTTAAAACTGTGGAGATTTGAACACATTTTCTTAAGTTTATTGGCAAATTTTTATTGGGATATCTCATCTTTTTCTAATTGATTTCTAAGAGATCCTTATATAGTAAAGGTTACAACTTTCGATTCTAATATATCTTTGATGGATGAAGGGCCTATTTTGTACCCTCATCTTCTCTTTAATGATCCATTTCCCTATTCTATTTAATTTAAGCCCAATACTCTTTGTCTTGTCAGGAATATACCTCTTTTCTATTTCTTTATTTTTGGCACTTTGAAGTTCTATACAATAACTGGTATTTTGTTCAAAATTGAGGCAAGAGTTGGAAATGGGGAGGCTAAAGTCATAGGAACACCAGAAACTTCAAAACTCACACGTCTGTACCTTGGGTAGGCAGTAACTACTTCATAAACTTACGAACTATGCTTGTGTCTTAGTCATCTAGTATTGCTATAACAGAACTACCACAAGTGGATGGTTTTAACGAAGAGAAGTTTATTTCCTCGCAGTTAAAGTAGGCTAAAAGTCCAAATTCAGGGTGTCAGCTCCAGGGGAAGGCTTTTTCTCTCTGTCGGCCTTCTTCTCTTCAGTGTTCCCCCGGACTAGGAGCCTCTCTGCGCAGGGACCCCGTTCCAAAGGACACTCTCTGTTCCCGGCACTGCTTTCTTGATGGTATGAGGTCCCCAACTCTCTGCTTGCTTCCCTTTCCTCTTATCTCTTGAGAGATAAAAGGTGGTGCAGGCCACACCCCAGGTAAACTCCCTTAACATTGGATCAGGGATGTGACCTGGGTAATGGTGGTGTTACAATCCCACCCTAATCCTCTTTAACATAAAATTACAATCACAAAATGGAGGCCAACCACACAATTCTGGGAATCATGGCCCAGCCAAATTGATACACACATTTTTTGGGGGACACAACTTAATCTATGACAGCTTACAATATTTTTTTGAAGAAAAATTATAGTCTACAAGTTAAATAGAATGGAGATAACTAGTTTTATTCAAAACTACCAAGAAGATGATCTTTCTCTCTCTAACTTAAAATTGAGTTAAGATTTTCAAATGATATAATACTTTAAAGGCTTTGAATATATAGTGACAAATTTATCTCCATAAAATGTTTCTTAATTTATAATCTTACAGTATTCATTTAAGTTGAGATTCTGCATCTATAAAGATAGTAAAAGTACTAGTAAACATTTTATAGGGTTTTTAAAAGTCCTATGATCCGTCTTAAATACTTAGCTAGTGGCTGGCACAAAGTGAGTGACTGACTAATTTTTGCCATGATTATTAAGAGAGTAATTTAAAAAATAATTAGAATAAAATCTTAAAGAATTTTAATATATAAAATGGATAAAAATCAAAGCATGTCTAATAGAAGCAAGAGGAGGAGTTGGGAACCTTGACTATTCGGTCTCACTCTTGACCCCATCCCCACTCTAATAGCTGCTATTACCGCTAAGAAATCATAAGATCGTGGCAAATACACAAGAAAACCATTGAAAGACTTGTAAAAAAAATGAGGACAGCCCAGTTTGTGAAATACTTTTGTAAAATGGAATGAAGTAGTGTATGTCTTTCCAGAGGATAGCAAGTACGGTTATCAGTTTTCTGTGACGCAGTGGTTAAGAGCTACCACTGCTAACCAAAAGGTCAGCAGTGCAAATCCACCAGCTGCTCCTTGGAAACTCCATGGGGCAGTTCTACTCTGTGCTGTAGAGTCACTGTGAGTTGGAATTGACTTGATGGGAATGGGCTTGGTTTTTGGTTATTTACTCAAAATATGATTGGTCAAAATAAAACTGACTTAGTTTCTATCCAGAGAATGATGCACCAGAGAGTGTATGTATATATATACTTGGTGCAGTAGTTAAAGTGCTCAGCTTCTAACCAAAAGGTCAGCAGTTTGAACCTACCAGCCACTCCTCAGGAGAAAGATGTGGCAGTCTGCTTCTGTAAAGATTTACAGTCTTGGAAACCCTATGGGTCAATTCCTCTCTGTCCTATAGGGTTGCTATGAGTCAGAATTGACTCAATGGTAGTGAGTTTGGTTTTGAAGTATATATATATATAGTTATTACATTTATGTGCCTTTCATTCTATTTTTGATTCACTCATTCATATATTTAAATTTATTAAGCACTTAACCAGTGTTGGCTCCTGCCCTCAGGGTGCTTCCTGGCTAACTACTGACTTCCCTTGAAAGTCAGGAATGTCAGGGATAACCAACAAGGCTCTTGGCTTTTACTTAGGGAGGCTTCATTTATTCCTTCACTAATTAATTCAACTAATATTTTATTAGTCACCTACTAGATACTGATAGTTACTGTGTTAAATGTTTGGGTTACACAGTCCACACCCTTAAAGAATTTAGCTAAGAAAATCAATGACTACAGTATTCAAATACAGATTTTATGGATACAAATGGTTAATGTACTAGGCTGCTAACCGAAACGTTGGTGGTTCAAGTCCACTCAGCGGCACATTGGAAGAGAGGTCTGGCGATCTCCTTCTGAAAAATCAACTATTAAAAACCCTATGGAGCACAGTTCTACTCTGACACACAGGGGGTCACCATGAGTCAGAATCTGGTGGTGGTGGTGGGAATGTACCAGAGAAGCTGCATATGCTCTTGCTGCTCCACAGGGAATTAAAATCAGTAAATCATGTCCAAGTTTCTGGTACTTCTGTCTAGAGCCCAAGTGTATGAATTTCAAGAAGAAAATGGAGAGTCAGTCTTCGAGTCTTATTTCCCCTAAGCGTGCCTGTCCATCTTTGTGTCTTTTATTCTAGAAAGACTCAGTGTTTACATTTTCCAATGATCAAGATGATTTGAAGTTAAAGATGAAATGCAGAACTTGACTTAAAACATTTTTTTTCACTTCCTTGAGTTTACCTTGTAATTGTTGTTAGGTGCCTTTGAATCAGTTCCGACTCATAGCGACCCTACGTACAAGAGAACAAAACACTTCCCTGTCCTGCCCCATCCTCATAATTGTTGTTATGCTTGAGCCCATTATTGCAGCCACTGTGTCAGTCCATCTCCTTGAAGGTCTTCCTCTTTTTCGCTGACCCTCTATTTACCAAGCATGATGTCCTTCTCCAGGAACTGATCCCTCCTGATAACATGTCCAAAGTATGTGAGATGAAGTCTTGCAGTCCTTGCTTCTAAGGAGCATTCTGGCTGTACTTCTTCCAAGACAGATTTGTTTGTTCTCTGGTAGTCCATGGTATATTCAATATTCTTCTTCAACACCATAATTCAATGGCATTAATTCTTCTTTGGTCTTCTTTATTCATTGTCCAGCTTTTGCACGCATATGAGGTGATTGAAAACAGCATGACTTGGGTCAGGTGCGCTTTAGTCTTTAAAGTGATATCTTTGCTGTTTAACACTTTAAAGAGGTCTTTTGCAGCAGATTTGCCCAATGCAATGCGTCATTTTATTTCTTGACTGCTGTTTCCACAGGTGTTGATACTTTGTAATAGCTTATACAAATGGTAGGTGAAATACTAATGGGTAGTTCAATATTATATTAGTTTCAGTTATTGGCAGTAAATGAGAGAAAAGACCTGGTGAACTGTGTCTTCAGGCCTGGGATCTTATCTGTTTTGCTTGGTTTGACTCATTGCTTTAAGTCAGAGAAGTCCCTACAGAATCTGCTCAATTTCCTATTCTACAAAATAGATAAAGCATCTCTTGTCACCTGGGAAGGCATAGCAAATGAATTTTATCATGTGATAATATACTTTGAGATCCTAGGAAGAAAAGGTTTGATTCAAAGAAGATATTATTTGTCTTTAATCTTTGAAAACCAAGAAATACTGGAAATTATTTAGTTTTATTCATACTATATATGGGATATTTTATTCAACAAAATTTCTGCTAAATCATGGAGATTTTCAGGTGTTAGTGAAAGTATTTGTGTTTAAAATGCACACTTAACTTTTAGGGACTCTGAGTTGTTATTTATCTGGATCTCTTTTCCTTTGAAATGTGAACTTTTGCGCCGAGTTTACAAACTTCCTAAAAATCAAAGAATTAGTTTTAAACCTGAAGCATATTCTTTTATGTCATATTAAATAAGGAATAAGTAGAATTTTGAATACTTGATTTTGAATGAAAGTTTTGCTAACTTTCTTTCTTCTCTTTTTGCCTTCTATCACATCTGCCTTTCTTGCACTCATCCTGCTGTCTGTAACTAAAATTGTGTTTTACCACAAATCCTCAATTGAATCACTGGATTATACTTTGCCAGTGTCAGCCTCTTCATTATTTTTCTTCTTTCTGTGCTATGACAATAACTTTCCTGTTTGCTGTAACCAAGTCTGTTACATTTTCAGCCCTTTAATCATTTGAGCTTTTTCTCCTGTCCAAGAACATTCCCACTGCCTCACATTATATTAAAAACACATTTCTGCAAATTTTGAGAGACTTCCTGTAAAAGGATAGTTATGGATAGTGTGATGATTGCACAATATGATGAATGCAATTAATATCACTAAATTGTACATGTAAAAAAGGTTGAAATGGTAAATGTTGTGATATATATATGCATATATATATACATACGCACATATATTTGCCACAATAAAAAAAATTTAGTTTTTTTCTGAAAGAGCAATAAGAGGAACCCATTAAGAGTTTTAAGAAGGAGACAGATGTGAGTTAGCAAATGTTTAAAAAAAAAATCACTCTGAAGAATGGAATGAGGTGGAAAAGTATGGATGCAGGAAAATCAGTTCATCTGTCTTTAAAATGCTGGTGGCCTTAACTCTTTTGTTATTATTGGGCTAACGGTATACCAGCCACTTTTTATGCTTCTAGACCTCAGAAGGAAGGCCTTATTCAGGTTCTAATGCATCAAGGTGGTCCCTTTTGAAATGTGTGAAGCTCAGCAGACCACAGTTGGAGCCTCTTTGTTGTATAGATGGAGCATTCTGTTAGGTGATGCTTCCTGAATATGTTAGTTTTGTAAAATTTTGCCTTCTTTTCATTTATTTATGTGAGATAAGGCTTGCAAGCATAATTATGGCTTTCCTGTGTGATAGTTAGGGAGCCCTGACGGATTTGTTTTGGTTTTTCTGTGTCATATTTGGAAAACCAGATGTTCCTCATGTAACCTAATGGAAAGACACCCGCAATAAATTATCTAGCTTTCATTGGTATATTTGGAGGAGCTCTGGTAGCACAGTGGTTAAGCATTTGGCTGCTAACTGAAAGATTCGCAGTTTGAATCCACCAGCCGCTCTTTGGAAACTCTATGGGGCAGTTTTACTCTGTTCTTATAGGGTGGCTATGAGTTGGAATTGACTTGATGGCAATGGGTTTTGTTTTTTTTTTAGTATAGGTACGTTGTCATACCACGGATCAGTGGCGCCACAGTGCCACTCATCTCATTGGTGGCTTGTATTACCAGACCATACTTCTCAAAATCCATATTACCAACTGAAGTGGGACTGATAACTTTTGTGTGAGCTTTCTAGCCATGGTCTTGTAACTGCCACCAAGCAATTGGGTGGGACTGTGTGATAGGGTAATTGTGGCCCACCAAAGCAATTGGTCAGTTTTGCCATCCAGCTGGGCTTGAAATGAGCCACCCTAGAGGCAGGAAAGAGAAGATTCTACCACCACCAAGGAAGAACAGCCAGGAGCCAGCAAGTCTCAGCCCTGGATCCCTGGGCTGAGAAGCTCCTGGACCCAAGAGACAGACAGTGAGCTGTGACCTTCAAAATGGCAAGAAGTGGTGGCAGAGACCTGGCAGCAGGAGACAGTGCAGTGGGCTTCTTGACCCACAGAGAGAGAAAGCTGAGTGTCTTTGGGCAGAGGCCTAGGGCCAGGGAAACACGTTCCCGCGAGCATGGCTGGGAAGAGGCTGTCCTAATGTAACAGCTGTATCCTTGAGTGTTCCTGAGCCTGAATTGTAGCCTGTTACTTTCCTAATAATCCTATAATCATGAGAATGGTCTCTGAGTTCTGTGTGACCATTCTCATGAATTATCAAACCCAGCAGAGAAGTAGAGAGTGCCATGGAGGGAAGGTTGGTGTCAGAATCGGTAAAAATGGCGGAGAGAGGAGGTGTGTCTGACCTCTGCTTCATAGTAACCAGCCTTGGGCTGTTGATCCTGATCCTCCTCCCACCTTGGGAATTTTGAGGAGGTCAGACACTACCCCCACACCGGTTATACACCAACCAAAAATTTAAACGCACTCAGTAAGCACATGCATTCCAATATTGAAAGCACATACCATCATAAAATAATAATAATAATAAGAAAAAAATGAGAGTGGGCACAGAGAAGCCTGACCAACTAGAAGGGCTTGAGATGTGTTTAACCAAAACCAAACCCGTTGCCATCAAGTCAATGGTTCAGACTCATAGTGACACTATAGGACAGAATAGAACTGTCCCGTAGGTTTTGGAGGATCGGCGGGTGGATTTGAACTGCTGACCTTTTAGTTAGCAGCCGTAGTTCCTAACCACTGCACCACTAGGGCTTCTGAAATGCATTTAGAGGAAGACAAATAGGATCCGGTGATCAGTTGGATGTGGAGGCGAAGGGTGGGAAAAATGAGAATTCAAAAATCATTTTAATTATTTTAATTCTCACATCAGCCTTATAAGGTGTTATTATTACCCCCATCGTATAGATGAGGAACCTGAGGCACTGAGAAGAGAAAAACCTAGTAAGTGGGGGCATGAGTATCGAGCCCAGGCAGGTAATCATAGAACACATATTGACCACCACACTGTACTGAACAACATATGTGTTATGTCTGTCCAAGTGTGATACTTGATTTTAAACTTTCGATTTCAGCACATCCTCATTTGTCTTGGATTCAAGGCAAAGAATAGCTCCAAAGTGAACTCGTTTTCATTCTAATACATTAGAAACGAATGTTAAACAAATTATTGGCCCCTGAGATTTATTTAAAAATCTCGCTTCCAGGATATTTTTTGTAGTCAACACAGATTCAGTCTAATATGTACTTAATATATCTACTGTAGTATGCAGTGTATACTAATAACAATAACTCTCAAACACAATAAGATACCGAAGTTCCTGATGATTATCAATGAGAGGCTATGTTTGATTTAACCAAACCCAAACCAAACCTATTGTCGTAGAGTCGATTCCAACTCATAGCGACCCTCTAAGACAGAATAGAACTGCCCCATAGGGTTTCCAAGGAACACCTGTTGGATTCGAACTTCTGACCGTTTGAGTAGCAGCCAGTCTCTTAACCACTGCACCACCAGGGATCCATGCTTGATTTAGGAGTATTTTATTATTAACTGTGATTTTATTTTGTTCTAGGACCTTGAAAATTGCTAATTAATTGGTATAGGCCTTGGGAATGTTGTGTAATTCTTTTATTGCAACCCCCAGGAATAAATGGAAATTACCAAAATTTCAGATTTTCAAGACAGCAATGCAAGATATTTTTAGAAACATATATCATGTACTAGACACTAGGACAATTATGAAAATAAATAAGATGGAACCTCTTCCTAGAAGGATGAAAGGAGCTTACATTCTAGTGTGTGGGTGGGAGCGAGGGGTAGAAGATCTCTTTATCTCTCTCTCTGGCTGCCTGCATGCCTTTGCAGGAAGATGGCTTCATCAGGACTTGGTTGACATGAGAACAATAAATTTCACTGAGTTAGGTTAATACCTAATGAAAAAAAAATTGCTTATGAGTCAATAGGTTTTGATTCTATGTACATGTTTTCCTCTATTTCTTTGTAATTGAAAATATATATTAAAATCTGAGGCCAAAAGTTTACAGCACTATATGATTAGATTAAAAATGTATTATTTTTTTTTTTTTGTGCAGGAATGTGGAGGGGTAGATAGGCTTGTTCTCAAAGGAGGTCAGATGGGTTTTATTTGTAAAAGCAGAGACAAAATTTTAGAATAGAAAATGGGTATATTGTTGTCTCAACTAGTAGAGATTATCTCAAGCAAGAATCAAAATTCCAAGGGCATTATAGATGGGAAAGTACTATATTATAATTCTGCTTGTTTGTGAGATACTGGGTATGTCCAATTGTTCCATGTTTTCTTACATTTTATTTTTCAAGTAAATGTCAAGAAAACCTTCAGTAATCAGTTTAAAATGATAAGCAAATTATTTCAGTGGAATAAAACACATTATTTTTCCTGTAAAATAGGTTACATTTTTCTGGAAATCTATGCCCCAATTTCACGTTTAAAAGAGTCTTTTAATCCCTAAAACCACAACAACTAGATGGTGCCTGGCTACCACTACCAACTGCTATGACCAGGATCACAATAAAGGGTCAGAGCGGGAGAAAAATGTAGAACAGAAAATCAAAGTCATAAAAAAAGACCAGACTTATTGGTCTGATAGAGACTGGAGGAACCCCTGAGACTATGACTCTAAGAGACCTCTCTGACTTGGAACTACAGCCATTCCCGGAAACCACCTTCCAGCCTAGCAACAGACAGGCCTATAAATAAACAATAACACCTAAAATGAATGTGCTCCGTAAAACAAACAACTATACAAGACCTAAAGGGCAACATTTGCCCAAAAGTTAATACGAGAAGGCAGGAAAGATAGGAAAACCAGATAAGAGGAAATGGGGAACCCAGGGCGGAAATTGGGATAATGTTGACACAGTGTGGGGATAGAAATCAATGTCATGAAACACTTTGTTTACAGTCTGTTGAATGGGAAACTAGTTTACTCTGTAAACTTTCACCTAAAACACAATAAAAAAATGCAACAACAAAAAAACAACTAAATGCCATTTCAAAAAAAAAGTCTTTTAATTTAAGAAACCCCGCAGCCTTTCCTTTATTCCATTTGTTTGTTTAGAACTATGGCCTCTAACGCTGAACATCTGAATGTACAATGCTGGGGGAATGTATTTCCAAAGGTATTTTTTTTTTTTGGAATCCTAGTGCAAATATGGTTTGTCAAATATAAATCTCTATTTAATTTAGTGACACAGTAGTCTAACCAAATGATTTATTGTTTGTTTCACTGAATGATTAAAACAATAAATAAATGCTTTACCCACATGATCATAAGATTTAGTGAGTACTTCAATACATTTAGTATTATTGATTTTACTATGTAGGCTTTAATTCCTAATCTTTCCTCATAGCCAACATTTATTTAGTAAACACAATTTAGGGAGGAAAGATTTATCCAGATATTTGATATTTGTTTTTCAGTGTTTGAACTTTTAATCCATAATGTTTCTCATATTTATTTTCTAAATTTAAATTACAAAATTATGTTTGAATCTATTTTTGGCTCTTACACCATTAATATTACATAATAGAATTACTTTAAATCTTCAAAATTAGTAGCACCACTCATTAGACAAACTATACATGCACATACTAGTTGACAATTATCTACAATGCCAGTTGCATTCTAAGATACTGTTATTGGTATGTTAATAGAGTATAGGTTTGGAATTGTTTTTTCTGCAGTACTAATCCAGCTAACATAAGGAAAAGCAAATGGGATAGTTTTGTGCATGTGGATCTTTTCAATATGACTCTTATTTCTAAAATAGAAACCTAGACATACACTGATACTTTGATTCCTCAAATACAGGCAGTGACAGGGGAAAGACACTGTACACCACACAGGTGTGCATTCACAGAGATTAGGCAAGGGTAGCCCTTCCAGTCCAGTATCTAACAGAAACATACTCTTGAATTTGATTTAGCAGTTCCCCAGCACCAGTTAAGTCTTTTGCAATAGAGATCACCTATACCAACTAAAATCATTGACCTTCCTACCTTATTTTTCCACCTGGTTTTAACACCTTTTACCAAGAAGAAATAAGGAAGATGGTTTGGTTATTCCCTCAGCACAGAACCCCTTACCAACTAGTATGCCTTCTCAAAATACTGTTTATTTTTATAGCAATGATATATTTAATATTTCCTTTTTCTAGAGGTAAATTTCAGTCTTTGATTTGGTCTTGAGTTCAATGTGTTCAACTGTAAAACATATAGCTATGGTGGTGCCTATTCCTTTGGAATATCAAACATCATTTTAAATCATCTTACCAACTTCTTAAAATGAATTTATTGTTTCTGGAAAATTGAATAGAATTTGTAATTAGATAATTCTCATTTTTCTTCTATGGTCCCAATGTAAGTATTGTAGGCATAAAATTTCTTCCGGGATAGAACATGGATTGGGGTCTGGCTGAGTGGAGTACAAGTGTACATTTCATGTCAGCAAAAGGTAGCGCTGCCATAGGATTTGCAGTAGATACTGCTGGTACCACACTTGAATCTCTTTACTAGATAGGTGGACCCATCTCACAGTTGCCATAAATGTTCCCTAGCCAAGATCCCAACCCCCTTTTCTCTCGGTGGAAAACTCTGTGGTGCCATTCATACACAAGAGCCCCTTATGGGATCAGACTGAAGCTAGACTTCAGCTGAAACCCTATTTTTGCTTAGCTTCTTCCCCTGCTCCATTCTGTTTCCTTCACTTCCTTCCTCAAAAAAGCTCTTGTACCAGAATCCCTGTCTAAGGCTCTGCTTCTAGGGAACCTGACCCAAGGGAGGATTTGAGTGAGCAGCAATCCTCTTTTACTTTTCTCACTTTACCCCTACTGATCTCACTGCCCAAGGTACAGATCACTCTGGGGAAAAGGAAAACATTTCCCTATTTGTCTTTGGGCCTTTCTGCCTCTTTGAAACTGGTAAGAGGTGGAGACTCAACCTGTAAGTTTTATCTGTTGGTCTGATGTCAGGACAATTTGGTCATTCCTTCTTTTTGTAGCACTGTTGATCTTTGTCTTGAGTGGATTAGTGGTTAGTTAGAAATATTTTACCTATTCTAACTTTCACCTTTCAGATTTTCCAGTAGTAATTTTTAGTTCTTTAGATTGCGGGCTGTGGAGCATCAGAAATATTCTCTAGGATTGGACCAGTCTAATTCAACCCCCAGGGTGGTAGATGGTAGAGGAGTGGAGGCTGCTGCAAACATATCTGAGAAATCCATATATCTACCTCCTGTTGGAAAAGAAAAATGATCTCTGCTTCCATTCCTTTTTCCAGATTTTAGCACAGGTTTCATTTAGAGTACAGGAGGCAGAGGGGCTGCGGAAATGCAGTTCTTAGGCTTCCATCCTCTGTAACACAGAGAAGAGCCTGGAAAAGGATGGGGAACCTGATATTTGCCAGAAGAATCCTATATTCAGCAAAATCTCCCTCTTCACTCTGGTAAGTACATTTAGCAAAGATGAATCCATCTGCTTTGGAGAACTAGAAAGAGGGATTAGTTTGGCATATTGAATATGCCTGATTTGAGTTGGCATTAATAGTTGATAGGAATCTTTGGGTAATGCAAAGGATTAAGTGCCCGACTACTAGCCAAAAGGTTGGCAGTTCAAACCCACCCAGAGGTACCTCAGAAGACAGGCTTGGTGATCTGCTTCCGAAAAGTCACAGCCTTGAAAACCCTATGGAGTAGCTTTACTCTACACACATGGGATCATCATGAGTCGGAATTGACTTGACAGCAACTAACAACAACAACTAATATTTTGTATCAACTCTCTGGCTTAAGAAGTGAAAATACTGAGTTATAAATAAAAACAAACCCAATGTTATTTTTTTTTATTGTTGTAGTTTAAGTGAAAGTTTACAATTCCAGTCAGTGTCTTATACAAAAATTTATACATACACTGTTATGTGACCCCAGTTGCTCTCCCTATACTGTGACAGCACACTACTCCCTTCCACCCCTGATTTCCCATGTCCATTTAATCAGCTCCTAACTCTCTCCACCTTCTCATCTCACCTTGGACAGAAGCTGCCCATTTAGTCTCATGTATCTACTTGAGCTAAGAAGTACACTCTTCATGAGTATCATTTTATGTTCCATAATCCAGTCCAATCTTTGAAGAGTTGGCCTCGGGAATTGTTTTAGTTCTGGGTTGCAGAGAGTCCAGGGACCATACTTTCTGGTTCCTCCAGTCTCAGTCAGACCGTTAAGTCTGGTCTTTTTACTAGAATTTGAGTTCTGCACCCCACCTTTCTCCTGTGGTGTTCCCTGTCAGGGGGGTCATTGGTGGTAGCCAGGCACCATCTAGTTCTTCTGGTCTCAGGCTGATGAAGTCTCTGGTTTATGTGGCCCTTTCTGTCTCTTGGGCTATTACTTTCCTTGTGTCTTTGGTGTTCTTAATTTTCCTTTACTGCAGGTGGTTGGGACCAATTGATGCATCTTAGATGGCTGCTCCCCAGCTTTTAAGACCCCAGACGCCACTCACCAAAGTAGGATTTAAAACATTTTCTTAATAAACTTTGTTATGCCAATTGACCTAGATGTCCCCTGAAACCATGGTCCCCAGACCCCTACCCCTGCTACTTTGTCCCTCAAAGTGTTTGATTGTATTCAGGAAACTTAGCTTTGGTTTAGTCCAGTTGTGCTGACTTCCCTTGTAGTATGTGCTGTCCTTCCCTTCACCTAAGATAATTCTTATGTACTATCTAGTTAGTGAATAACCCTCACCCTCCCTCCCCACCCTCGTAAACATCAAAGAATGTTTTCTTCTGTGTTTAAACCTTTTCTTGAGTTCTTATAATAGTGGTCTTATATAATATTTGTCCTTCTGTGACTGACTAAATTTACTCAGCATAATGCCTCCAGATTCCTCCATGATATAAGATGTTTCACTGCTTCATCGTTGTTCTTTATCGTTGCATAGTATTCCATTGTGTGAATATACCATAATTTGTTTATCCATTCTTCCATTGATGGGCATCTAGGTTGTTTCCATCTTTTTGCTATCATGAACAGTGCTGCAATGAACATGGGTGTGCCTATATCTATTCGTGTGATGGCTCTTATTTTCTCTAGGATATATTCCAAGGAGTGGGATAGCTGGATCGTATGGTACTTCTATTTCCAGCTTTTTAAGGAAGCACCAAATTGATTTCCAAAGTGGATATAACATTTTACATTTCCACCAACAGTGTATAAGTGTTCCAGTCTCTCCACAGCATCTCCAGCATTTATTGTTTTGTGTTTTTTGGATTAATGCTAGCCTTGTTGGAGTGAGATGGTATCTCATTGTAGTTTTGATCTGCATTTCTCTAACGGCTAATGATCGTGAGCATTTCCTCATGTGTCTGTTAGCTGCCTGAAGTCTTCTTTGGTGAAGTGCCTGTTCATATACTTTGCCCATTTTTTAATTGGGTTATTTATCTTTTTGTTGTTGAGGTTTTACAGTATCTTGTAGATTTTAGAGATTAGATGCTGATCAGATTTGTTGTAGCCAAGAATCTTTTTCCAGTCTGTAGGTTATCTTTTGACTCTTTTGGTGAAGTCTTTTGATGAGCATAAGTGTTTGACTTATAGGAGCTCCCAGTTATCTAGTTTCTCTTCTGATGTTTGTTCATTGTTAGTTATGGTTCGTATTCTGTTCATGCCATGTATTAGGGCTCCTAGC
>NW_004444090.1:6701286-6718828 GCF_000243295.1 Trichechus manatus latirostris
ATTTCTTATATGGGTTATTTGCTTCCTCTCCTGTTTTTCTTTTGTCAGTTTGGCCAATGGTTTATCAATTTTGTTGATCTTTTCAGAGAACCAGCTTTTGGACTTGTTAACTCTTTCGATCGTTTTTCTGTTCTCTATTTCATTTAATTCTGCTGTAATTCTTATTATTTCCTTTCTTCTGGTGCCTGAGGGCTTCCTTTGCTGCTCTCTTTCTACTTGTTCGAGTTGTAGGGTTAATGTTTTGATTATGGCGCTTTCTTCTTTTTGGATGTGTGTATTTATTGCTATAAACTGATCTCTGAGCACCGCTTTTGCTGTGTCCCGAAGGTTCTGGTAGGATGTGTTTTCATTCTCGTTTGATTCTATGAATTTCTTTATTCCATCCTTAATTTCTTTTATAACTCAGTAATTTTTGAGTAAGATGGTGTTTAGTTTCCGTGTGTTTGATTTTTTTTTCCCTGCTTTTTCTGTTGTTGATTTCTACTTTTATGGCTTTATGGTTAGAAAAGATGCTTTGTAATATTTCGATGCTTTGGATTTTGTTAAGCCTAGCTTTATGGCCTAATATGTGGTCTATTCTGGAGACTGTTCCATGTGCATTGGAAAAGAAAGTATACTTGGCTCCTGTTGGGTGGATTGTGTGGTATATATCTATGAGATCAAGTTGGGTTGATTGTAGCGTTTAGATCTTCCATGTCTTCGTTGAGCTTCTCTCTGGATGTTCTGTCCTTCATCAAAAGTGGTGTGTTGAAGTCTCCTACTACTATTGTGGAGCTGTCTATCTTTCTTTTCAATGTTGATAGAGTTTGTTTTATGTATTTTGGAGCCCTGTCATTGGGTGGATAAATACTATAGTTATGTCCTCCTGGTGTATTGATTCTTTAATCATTATATAGTGTCCTTCCTTATCCTTTGTGGTAGATTTTACTTTAAAGTCTATTTTGTCAGAGATTAATATTGCCACTCCTTCTCTTTTTTGAGTGTTGTTTGCTTGTTATATTTTCTTGCGTCCTTTGAGTTTTAGTTTGTTTGTGTCTTTAAGTCTAAGGTGTGTCTCTTGTTGGCAGTACATAGACGGATCATGTTTTTTAATCCAATCTGCCACCCTCTGTCTCTTTATTGGTGCATTTAGTCCATTTACATTCAGCGTATTGATAGGTATGAGTTTAGTGCTTTCATTTTGATGTCTTTTTTTGTGTGTTGTTGACAGTTTCTTTGTTCCACTTAATTTTCTGAGCTGAGTTGTTTTTCTTTATGTATTTTCTTTTCATCTTTTTCATTGTTGTTGATTTTGTATTTGCTGAGTCTTTATATTTGTTATTTTGACGTGTAGGATTGTTAGTTTCCTTTGTGGTTACCTTAATATTTACCCATACTTTTCTAAGTTTATATACCAGTCTTTTATTTTTTTATATTGCCTTGATTTCCTGTCCGTATGAAAAATCTATGTCTACATTTTTTTAGTCCCTCTTTTTCGTTTTAATGTTGTCATCTTTTACATACTGACATCTCTGTTTCCCTATTTTTAGGGTTTTAGCTTTGATTTACTTTTGTGACTTCCCTATCTGGTTTAATATCTAATTGCTCTGTCCTGTGTTCTAGTCTTGTGTTGTTATCTGATGTTATTGATTTCCTAACTGGAGGACTCCTTTTAGTATTTCTTGTAATTTTGGTTTGGTTTTTGCAAATTCCCTAAACTTCTGTTTATCTGGAAATACCCGAATTTTGCCATCATATTTGAGAGACAGTTTTGCTGGATATAGAATACTTGGCTGGCAATTTTTTTCCTTCAAGGTTTTATATATGTCATCCCACTGCCTTCTTGCCTGCATGGTTTCTGCTGAGTAATGCAAGCTTATTCTTACTGACTCTCCTTTGTAGATGACTGTTCGTTTCTCCCTAGCCACTCTTAAAATTCTCTCTTTATGTTTGTTTTTGACAAGTTTGATTATAATATATCTTGGTGACTTTCTTTTGGGATGTACCTTATGTGGGGTTTGATGAGCATCTTGGATAGATATCTTATCATCTTTCACGATATCAGCGAAGTTTTATGACAACAAATCTTCAACAATTCTCTCTGTATTTTCTGGTAACCACCTCATTCTTGCACTCCAGTCAGTCATAGGTTATTCCTCTGGATACAATCCCACATAATTCTTAGAGTTTCTTCAGTTTTTAAAATCCTTTTATCTGATTTTTCCTCAGATAAGTTGGTGTCAAGTGCTTTATCTTCAATCTCACTAATTCTGACTTCCATTGCCTCAATTCTGCTCCTATGACTTTCTATTGTGTTGCCTAATTCTGAAATTTTATTGTTAATTTTCTGGATTTCTGATTGCTGTCTCTGTATGGATTCTTGCAGCCTGTTAAATTTGTCATTATGCTCTTCTCTTATCTTCTTAAGGTCCTCTATTGCATGTTCTGCATTTTTCCTAATTCCTTCCAGATTTCTTGAAGAGTTCTGTGTATTAATCTTCTGTATTCAGCCTCTGGTAACTCCAAGAAATTTTCTTCTTCCAGAAAATTTCTGGATACTTTATTTTGGGAGCTTGCTGAAGCCATCATGATCTGCCTCTTTATGTGATTTGATATTGACTGTTGTGTCTGAGCCATCAAGAAGTTATTATATTTATTTTATGTTTGCTTACTGTGTCCTAACTTCTTGTTTCCTAGCTTCTTGTTTTGTTTTGGTATGCCCAAATAGGCTGCTTATGTGAACTAGCCCAATCACTGGTGCATCTGAAGTCCAACATCCTGCCACCAGGTAGCCAGACCTGCCGTTATGTATGTGAGCCCTAGAGTCCACCCACTCCTTCTGTATGGATTCATCTCAGGTTCCCAGGTAGTCAGCCACCAACTATGCGGTGCGGGCTTTTACCTACACTCCTAGACCAGGACGGGTGATTGGTGTAGGCACAGGCATCTGGCTGCAGCAGGGAGATACACTCTGAGCAAGGCAGGGGGCTGACAGCTGCCCCCAAGTGTCCAGGAGGAAAGCGTGTCCCTGTTCCCTAGAACACCTAGGTGGGTGGGTTTTGCAGCCAGACTATGAGCAAGCAATGCGTTGGCTGTAAGGACTGGGGGGCACCTCTTTTTCTTGAGTCCCTGTCGCAGGTGGCTAGGTGGCATGGGTGGAGCCACAGATCCTCAGGCCCCTGATGTGGGTAGGTGAAGACCCTGCTTAACGGGCAGAGCACTGTCAAATGTCATGAACCTTCCACTTCACAGCTGAAATAGTTGAAGTTACAGTTCCGGTATATACCCTGCGCTGTTGAGATGGGCCCACACAAGTCTGTGCAGGCAGAAAGGCACTCAAAGTCTGTGGATTCCTTATGCCTGTGCCTAGGCAAAAGAGCTGTGCCTATCCTGAATGCCTGGCTTAGGGGAGCTGGCAGTTTATTTTTTCCCCTGTTTGTTAATTTGTTCACTTTCCAAGGCCAGGAGAATGGCTCAGGGTGCATAATGGGTCCCACTTCCAGCCTAGGGGACTCGGCAATTGCTGAAGCTGGTCCGGAACCCAGTGCAGAGCAGGGAGTGGGGAGGGAGGTAAATGTGAGAGAGGTCTTTCCCAAAGAGGGGTGTTTTTGATCCATGCTGTAGGCCAGACACAAGTACTTATCTTTTGCTGATCGAGGGCTGCTTCTCACTGGTTCTGGATGGCTGAGTAGACTGTCTGCTGCTGGGTCTCTCCCAGTGTGGAAAACACCTTCTGAGCACCGCTGCTTGCCTGCCTCACAGTGCACTAGGATCTGATCTGGCCCGAAGGGCTCAGGCTCTTGCTGGGTCAGGTCTGGCAACTCCTTGCTGCCTCTGAACAATCTCTCCCTCCCCCTGCCACTTAGTCCAATTCCTCAACTTTGCCTTTGATGTTCGGAGCTCCTAGATTGTCATATATAATAGATTCACTTATTTTTTCAGATCTTTGTTGTGAGAGGGAACACCGGAAGCATCTGACTTCTTTGCCATCTTGGCCCAACCCCCAATGCTCTTTTAAGGTATACAATTCTGATTTTTCATAAAGTAAATGGAGATAGAACATTTTTATAAGATACAATATTATTAAGTTTATTTAGGTCAAAAAACATACAGACTTTAAAAAAATAAATTAAAGGCATGGATGAGTGCTTTTGAGACTGATTTTGAATTTGATTCACAGGGAGAACTTTGTGATAAGAAAAAAGAAAATTTAGTTGTCAGAGCAATATGGTTGGATGTGAATGGAGTTCAGTTAGTACCCCTAAAAAATGTAAACTTAAAAAAAAAAGAAAGAAAATAAAAATAGAGGTAGAAGCAAAAAACAACAAATAAGAGATCTTATTTTCTTATTAATGAAATATAACTATATTTTAAATGTGACAAAAATTTAGAAAAAATGGAAATTAAAGCTTTCTTTTTCCATTTTACCCAACGTTCACTAAGGAACAATTTTTACTATCTATATATACACTTAATGATGTCACCCAAAGTACAGGCCCATTTCATCACTTCCTTTTATCATCAGCTTCAAATGTTTTTGGTTTCTTTAGACTCCTCAGGCATAGTATGTTCAATTACATGAGTGCATATTTCAAAGTCCAAAGCAATGGACATAATATTTCTTGATGTGAGCCTTAAGTTGCCTATTTTAAGTCACACAGAATCTCCCCTAGTGAGGCAATATGCTCCTCTAATCTATTAATCTTGTCCTTCCTACTTCTTAAAGATCTATTCCAAAAGGGCCTTTCTTCCTATTTCTAGAGATCAAGCTGCTTTAAGGTTTCTCAGGAAGTCTCTCCCGTCTGTAGCTTCCCTCTTTCTTCAGTGCCTATTCCACTGTCCCCTTGGTTTCTTAAACCCCTCTTCTCCTTACCATCTGTTGGGCTCCACCTATTCTCCTCCTTGGCCTTTGGCCTGGTTAGTTGGTCCACCTTTTTTCTTTTTTCTTTCCTGTATATGACTGGCTTGAGATACAAGCAAATGGATATGGGAATAAAGGAAGGTGACCATCGCTGATCTCCCTCAGGCTCAAGAATCAATTCAAGCATCAATAAGATAATCAACTAGAACTTTTACACTTGTAAGAGAGAAAAAAGACTTTTGAAGTTTATAAGTCCTACCTAAGAGAGCCCAGGATTTAGAAGGATATCAGTTAATTCAGATCAGACTTTTCACCCCAGGTCTAGACAAAAATAGTGCAAATTTCACAACTTGTACAAGGAAAGGTCATGGAAACTCCATAGATACATCCAAACTCCCTGAGGGGCTGAACTGCTGGGTGGAGGGATGTGGGGACCATGACCTTGGGGAACATCTAGCTTAATTGGCATAACATAGTTTATAAAGAAAATGTTCTACATTCTACCTTGGTGAGTAGCACCTGGGGTCTTAAAAGCCTGTGAGCAGCCATCTAAGATACTCCACTGGTCTCACCCCTTCAGGAGCAAGGGAGAATGAAGAAAACAAGAAACAAGGGAAAGATTAGTCCAAAGGACTAATGGACCACAACTGTTACGGCTTCCACTAGACTGAGTCCAGTACAACTAGATGGTGCCTGGCTACCACCACTGACTGCTCTGACCGGGATCACAACAGAGGATCCTGGACAGAGCTGGAGAAAAATGTAGAACAAACTTCTAACTCACAAAAAAAGACCAGACTTACTGGCCTGACAGAGAGACTGGAGAAACCCCGAGATTATGGCCCCAGGACACACTTTTAGCTGAGTAATGAAGTCACTCCCGAGGTTCACCCTTCAGCCAAAGATTAGACAGGCCCATAAAACAAAATGAAACTAATGGGGCACAACTGTCCAGGGACAAGGACTAGAAGGCAGGAGGGGACAGGAAAGCTGGTAATAGGGAACCCAAGGTTGAGAAGGGAGAGTGTTGACATGTTGTGGGGTTGTTAACGAATGTCATATGTGTACTGTTTAATGAGAAACTACTTGTCTGTAAATCTTCATCTAAAGTACAATAAAAAAAGAAAAAAAAAATAGTGTAAATTTGACAGACCTAGAGGAAGATGGTGGGAAGTACTTCATGTGTAGAAGCTAGTAGAGTCTCCTTGCAAAGCGTCAAATGATACAGCGTCCAATTCTTAGCCATATTCTGTTTTGGGGTGTGTGTGTGTTTGGTGCAGGGATGATTGAAACTTTTGGGAGTCTGAGAGCAGAGGAGACCTGTGAACAAAGCCCTCCAGAGTAGACATGGCAGGATGGTGTGTTCAGGGTCACTATGCTACACAATTGCTGCGGGTGCTGTTCATATTGTCTCCCATATAAATAGCACCTCCAAGAGTGTGCCTTGCTAGGTATTAGGCAGGTGGCCTGGGGTAGGTTCACTAACTTCCATGGACCCAGAGTGATGCTGGGGGAAGTAGAATGAACTTAGGGACCTAGGAGAAAAACTGAGTAGAGCAGCCTAGCCAGACTTGGGGGTCGCTAGCCGAGATGGCAAAGACATATGAGGAGAGTCTATATACTTGAGGGGACTTTTGGATGGGATCAAGAGGTGACATAGTGAACTACATTATTACTAGAATGGAAGATGCTTGGTAATAGGATGGCAGCATGGACTTATGATAAAGACAAAATTCTACTCTCTCTATCCCATATGCTTCAGGACTACACAAATGATCAAACTTCAAGAAAGGGGGTGGATGGCGGAAAATTCATGGAGACTTCTGCTATCTGGTGCATTGGAGGCCCTAAATAGAAATTAAGTTTAGTGATTAAAAAGCTAAAGAAAATTACAATTCCTGCATACCTGATTTTGAAAACTGACATTATGAACTGACAAGAAATCAGCAATCACCTTCTTTGAGAAGGCAGCAGGACCAAGAAGGGAATTTAAAATTAATAAAGGATACAATCCACCATAGGGAGCCCTGGTGGCACAATGGTTAAGTGCTTGGCTGCTAACCAAAATGTTGGTGGTTCGAACCCAGCAGTGGCTCTCCAGGAGAAAGACCTGATAATCTGCTCCTATAAAGATTACAGTCTAGAAAACCCTGTAGGGGAGTTCTACTCTGTCACATGGGTCACTATGAATGGAAACTGAATCAACGGCACCTAACAACAATCTATCATGGTGGTAAGAGTCCTTTTGTCGTTTTGCACTGGGAAGCATAAATATCAATATCTCAATAATATCTCTAATATTATTCTTAAACATGCAAAGAGGAAAAAGTTGCATAATTGTTATAGGATATAAAAGAGTTAATAAGTTGATTTGGAGTCAGTTAATAAGAAATTTGATAACAAAAACATTGAGTTTTTATCTTAAATTATGCTCGCATACCAAAGTTACTACCCTAGGGATTAAAGATTTAATATGAGACAAAAACCAAAGAAATAGGAGAAAAATATGAATGAACATGTGTCTGACCTTGGGATGGGAAAACGTTTGTAAGCATAGAACAGTGGAAAACATCATAAAGAAAAAACAATAGAGGGAAACAAAAACTCTTCTATATATAAAATATATAATGTTTATATTTGCCATAAAATGTATATTTACCATAAATAGTGTAGATAAAGGATTGACATCCTTTGTATATAATGTTTAAATTCAATTTAAAATACCAGTAGAAAATGAGCACATTAAAAAGAAATTCAAAGAACTCATAGATATAAGGAAATTTTTAACATTATTAGTAATAATAGATAAGCAAATTACTAAAATGATATACTCTATTTGGCAAATAAATTCATCAAGATTTAAAACAATGATACTCAGTATTAGCAAAGGCACAGTGCCATGAGCACCCTCATCCACTGCCATTGGGAGTATGATTTGAGATAACTATTTTGTACATTGTAGACTGTATCCTTAGTAACCGGTACAGGTCTTGGCATAATTGATGCTCAATATGAATTTGTTGGATAAGTGAACTTTTATACAAATCTTTTTGGCAAAAAGTATAAAGAGGCTTGAAATTTTGAAGGATTTTCCATTAATTCCAGTTTTTAGGAATGTATATTGATGAAGAAACAATTGTTGTGTATTCTTTAGAAATGGAACTGTTGGAAATACTCATTAATTTTTCTCAAACAAGAGTGTAGGAGAAAACAAAGGCACAAGATTTTAATTCTCAGTGAATTCACACCACTTGGTAAAGTTACAGAATAAAATTAATGATGTCATAGACAGTGAGTTACTCATTACTCTGCTGATTTGTGATTAAAATTTAGTGGAGTAAATTCAATTTTCTACAGCAAACATTTTAATAAATACAATTTCCTATAACAAACATATAGTGAGTAAATTTAATTTCTTACAATAAACATGTGAAACCAGATTTACAGTATTCATAGCATCAAGGACCGACAATTGTCGTATTCCATAGGTGATAACTATGAATCTTATACTTAAATCAGAATATTACAGGAAATGTTTTTTTGCCTATCTCAACAATCGATCTAGCCAAACTCAATTTCATTATGAGAAGATATGGAACGTGTGTGGATCTAATGTAAAATGGGACCTTCAACCCAAGCTACTAATGTTCTCTTCTTTGCACCTTCATGATATTTATAAAGTTCTTCAACCTTATTTCCATCACCAACAAAGTAGATTGTCTAGCCCAATGTTTAGTGTTCTCAAACACTTTTCCTCTTAAGATTTCTCATGAGATATTCTAGTGACTTGTGACTTATAGTTTCAAATGAAGTTGTGACCAAGGCAGAATTGAAGTATGAACTTTTGATTTTATAATTCCACAGTCTAAAACATAAATATTTATGTAAAAAATATTCATCACATTATTATTTGTAATAGTAGCAATTTAAAAGATGAAAATAGAAAAAATTAAATAAAATATGGTGCATACATGATGGGAAGCTCTAAGAGCATTAAAGTGGTGTTTGTAAAATATGTAAATGCCTGAAAACATGCTATGATGTAATGTTAGGTGAATAAAATAGTGTATGAAATTATATATGCAGTGATTTCATTTTTATTATATGTAGATGAAAAACAGGGTGCTAACACATTAAATTACTAACAGCAACTATTAAAAGGGGGTAAATGTGGGTGATCTTTATTTCTTTCATTTTTTGCATATTCAAAAATTTCTACAGTTAGAGCATGTATTTTTAGATTCATAATTCCATTAATTAAAAAAAAACACAATAATGAGTTCATCTTAGATGCATAAATTAGGACAGTTCAAAAACAAAAGTTGTGAAAAAGGACCCCTCTAATAAATATGAACAATAATGATTAAAATAAATAAAAACTATGACCCAAGGAATGGGTACATTTTAGTAACAGTCACTTCATCGTTACTTACATTTTGAACACAAAGAGATGTATGGGATTGATATAAAGGACAATTTACATCTATTTCTATAACAAGTTTCTCTATATTGCCTTCCAAAAATTGGCTTATTTCCACTTTCAACACTTCTTTAAGTCCAACTAACTCACCTTTTGATAAAGTAGTTGAACTCTAGCCAAGCTGCATAGACTGTCTAAGACTAGGTGTGAACCTTTAAAATAGGGATAACAATTTACACAGTGAACATCAACAGGAACGTTTTATGCACCTAAAATATAAAAATCACAGCTTGCCTCAAGAAACTAAGAATCTAATGGAGAAGTCATATTCACAAACAGAATGAGCACATATCATAGCAGAAATGTTATGGAAGCAATACATTTCATATGCAGGGCCTTCAGATGATCTGGTAGAATCTTTTACATGAATTCAGAAAGTAAGTACGGGGAAGAAGGGAAAACTATGGGCAAAGGCATGGAATTGTGAAATCTGTGGCAAGTTAAGAAAGATGATAATAAAAAAATAATAAATATGGAGTGCTTACTACATGTCAGGTGATCTTTTGGCACTTTATGTATAGTAGGAGGTGAAGTGTAAAGATAGAAGGCGCTAGACGATAAACTCTATGCTACAGATTAAGAGTTTTGGGAGAAGGGACATGGCACAGAGGCAGCTGTGTAACACTGGAAATTCAAAGATCACAAGTTCAAATATCATCCCTTATAAACTGTGTGATCTTGGCAAGTCTTTTACCCTCTTATAGTCTTAAAATGTTGTTGTTGTTATGTGCTGTTGAGTTGATTTTGACTCATAGTGACCCCATGTGACAGAGTTAGAACTGCCCCATAAGATTTTCTAGGCTGTAATTCTTTACATTAGGGAGCTCGATGGCACCTAACAACAGCAACAACAAATCTTTATGGGAGCAGATCACCAGGTTTTTTTCCTGCGGAGCCACTGGGTGGGTTTGAACTGCCAACCTTTCCGTTAGCAGCTGAGTGCATAACCATTGCACCACCAGGGCTCTTTCTTAAAATATTAGCCTGTAAAATTAGTGTAATGATATTGACAGGATAGTGAGCATTTGCATGCAATGCTTATAAAAATGCTTTGAAAACTAGACAGTTCTATACAGACTTTAAGTATGATGATGATCTAATCTTTGTTTTAATAAACTAATTCTTGGGCCAGTTTGAAGAATAGATGAAAGAGATGAGAGATTGGCAGCAAAGTCCAATCTGGGTATTGCTGTGATAGTCCAGGTGTGAAAAAATAAATACCTGAAAGGTGTAATGGCATGCCAAGTGAAAAGTAGAGTACTGAGAAGAGGAGCAAAAAAAGGCAGAATCTTGAGGAATGCCTTGATGTACCTGAAACAAGGAGTAGGAAAGACTAGAGAAGGAGGTTCAGGGTCACTGGCGCCTGAGGAGACAAGAGTTTCAAAAAGGAACAAAAGTTTAATATTGTCAAATGTTTCAGATAAAGCAATATTGGGAAACAGTCAACACTGTCAGATTTGACAATGATATTACTAGTGATTCTTAAAAAAAGTTTCAGTGAAATGATGCAGATGGAAACTAGACTAGGGATTAAGGTGAAAGTGAGCAATGCACAATAGGGAACTTGAGGGTGAATTACTCTTGTTAGCAGGAATGAAAGGGGAGAGGTTGAAAGGCAAGGTTGAGGGACAATTTATTTAGAATTGGAGAGCCTGTACCATATTTGTAGACAAAAGAAGAAGCTATGGGGAGGACAAGATTGAAGGCGATGAGAAAGAGAAGTTACGGGACAAATTCTGGAAGTGAATGTGAGCAAAGAAATTTATTCTTATAAGACAAGAAGGAAAGAACAGAGGATTGGTAAAGATTTGTAGACATTTTTAGGTAAAAGAGAAGAAAGTTGAGTGGTTTCATATCAGAGAGCAGCCTTGGTCATCTCAGTGCAGTTACTATTACAAAGCCATAGTCTGAGAAGAGTGGACAAATTTGGAAAAGCCAAGGAGTGGATGCGTTAAGGATGAGTTAGCGATAGGTAGGAAGGTTACCAGCAGAAAAATCAATGGAATAGGAGAGGAAAAATATTTGGAAAATTCAGGCAGTATGTGAACAGAAAGTATTATTGTTTCTAGATCTTTCCTAGAGCAGCTTTTCCCAGAGCCCTTGTCATCATCTTGAAACATAAAATGCTAAGTACACTAGTAACCACTATTTACCAGGGGTCTGCTGGCCTTTAGCTTATCTGTGGTTTCCAAGGCATCTTTTTATTTTATTTCATGTTTTGTCCATCTCCAGCTGTGTATCATGCCAAACCCTGTGCTTTGTTGGTTTGCTGGTTTGGCTTCCGAATTTATTCAGGCTAACATTACGGACATTTGTAGTTTTTCCGGCAGATTGGCAATATCTTTGCTCCGTGAAATCTACATTCTTTTTCTAAAGTCAAGATTCCCTTCTCTAACTGACTTTTACCATTATTTTCAACTTATTTCTCCATTTATAATCTAAAAGAGAAGTTGAAAATTTCTGCACAAATGAAGCTGAACTGTGAATTATCACTTTAAACTCTGTTTCCTCTGAATTTCCTGTACTTTAGTTTCCAAGCTCTTGCTCTTGGGGGAAATGGAAGCGTTGTTGATTTGCTCATCATTATGTATGGTGCCAACACAGATGGTATATAATGTTATGTCTCTTTCTAAGTTGGTCATTAATCCTGCTTCTTACAGATTCTTCACCATATCTCTCAAGGTTAGTGATACGATCTCTGTCTACTTTTCTACCAAATATCTTTTTGACTCCCCCACACCAAACAAAAATTCCTTGTAGTTTCTAAACTAAGTTTCTATTTTATTAAAATTTTGTTTTCTCTACCTGGGATGGAATTCTCTACATGTTCTGCATGGAAAATTTATATACACCCTTCAAAATATGTTTCAAATACCTTCTCTTTGTACCTTTTTAAAAAATTTCAAACTTCCATCCACCCTAATCAAAGTTGATTTTTTTCTTTTGATCTAGTAGTGATCATTTTATATGCCCTAGTTTAGCACCTCCTGTACTGCACTATCATTATTTGTTTGATACTTGAATTCTCAGTAGGCAGTGAACATATCAAGAGCAAAGATAGTATCTTACACGTTTGAATCTCTAATGCTTCAGACTTAGTGGATACTCTATTAGTATGCCTTTTAATTGAGTGAATGCATTAGCATTCCCTTAAGCACAGAAAACAGGTCCTCACAATATTCCATGAAGAAAGGATTTTGTGGTCTTGTGTAAGTTTGTGAGACATTGAATACTCCCAGCACCCTCTTGGAGATATAGTATATCAAAAACTCTCAGAAATCTTACAGAAAAGCTTAATCTTACTTAACACAGTATCTCCCAAACTTTTTGTTCGGGTCATACCTATTAACATCCCAGCAGACTAGAGCAGGAGTTGGCAAGCTTTTTTTTTATAAAGGATCAAAGAGTGAATACTTCAAGCTTTGCAGACCTTATGGTTTTTGTTGCAACCACTCAACTCTGTGTTGTGAAAAATTTGTCTATGGAAAACAGCCACAGACATTACATAAACCAATGAGTGTGGCTGTGTTGCAAAAAAACTGTATTTACAAAAACAAGCAGAGGCTGAGTTTGGCTCACAGGTTGTAGTTTGCTGATCCCTGAACTAGAGTTTCAAGGAACACACTTTGGAGTGTACTGAGTTGGCTTTGAGACAAATGGCAAAGTCATTCTCCAGCCAATATTTAGTCTGTAACTTAAAACATATCATTTGAGAGTTCTGAAAAGGTCCTTGCCTTACCTGTGCTGACCTTCAGCTAGCACCTATTCTCTGAGCATGCCCTTCATATTTCTACACAATTATGTTATACAGACAAGTAAGGGCTTATCGAGGCTAAGCATAGACCTATTTTCAGTGAAATTAATTTCTTCAGAACTTTTCCCTTGGAGCTGTTACTGTGCTTTCTAAGGTAAAAACGGAAAAAACAAAAACCAAAAACCTCTATGAACAAACTCGGGCTGCTGTTCTAAAGAGACCCCAGGATGTTTCTCTCCCTCCTAGATAATATAAACACTTTACTGGAGGAACTTCTATAGATAATGCCTTAGGAGAGGCCCTCACAAGTTGCAATGGTTTCAATTTCTGGTAAAGCAAGATGAAAAGAAAGCCTGGTGCAGGAAATGATTTTGAGTTGGTAGGTCGAGCAGTTTTGTCAAAACAAAGCCACAGTATAATGTCTACATAGATTAAGCAAGAATTGGTCCAGTGAGAAGAAAGGAAGATCTCCAGTTAGAGCATATATCAAACTAATTTGACCAAACTAAGATAAGTAATTCAATTGTATTTACTAGTTTGTTCTCCTGATTTCGGTTAAATAAATTTTCCTTTTTTTGGATATATACCCTTCAAATACTTAAGACCATTTATTCAGCCCTGGGGTGAATTATTATTTAGTTGAGGTCTACATACTTAGCATCTTTAATCTGTAAATCTATAGGTATAAATCAATACTTCTATTTCCCTAATTACTTTTTTCAGCTCTCCTGTGGATCTTTCCCATTTTATTTATATTTTTGTCACACTAACATTCCAGAAATTAAATGTAGTATTCTATAGTTTTACAAAGAGGAGTCATTATTTTGTGGGCTTGTGATATGTTTTATATATATATACGTATATTTATTTATTTGAGTCCCAAATAACTATGGTGTTTGCTTCATTGCTATCTCTCACTGCAAATTTGTCTAATTTTATGTGACAAATCCCCTCTGACTCTCTTTTACATGACTGATTTTCAGGTGTCTCCCTGCTTTTAAAATTACTATATGTGCTGCTGAAGGAGAACTCAAAAATACTGTTCCCAAATTTTGTGACCTCCATCTAATATTTTTATTTTTAAAAAAGTTAACTAATTTCTTCTGCGACTGTAGTTAAAAGCTCATTGAGTTGGCCAGCACTAACTTGGAATTTGTGGTAATCTATTTCCATAATGAAGGTGCAATCCAAATTCATTCTAAAATCAATATATTCTTGATTTACTTTAATAGCCCTTAAACATTGATGCTGCCCCATACCCATGAACCTGACTTTTAACGTTCAGAAATCTTTAGTTTGTTGTTTTCACCCTAGAACATTAACTTAAAATTTGAAGTAAGTTCTATTTTGTTCCTGTATCCCTCTTCCTACATTATGACAAAATTGGAGCATAGTATACAGTTAAGATTTGCTCAGTTTTCGTGCCATGCTGCTTTAAAAAATAATATTGTTAACTTATAATTCAAATGAAACATCACAGTTTATTTAGGACTTTCACCTCTTTTGCCTTTTTTGGTCCTTTCAACAATCTCCTAACAACAAGCAAGTAAAACAAGATATCATTATCTCTATTTTTCTAAATGAAGAAACAGAGGCAGGCCTGGGGTAACTGCTTTTCCCAGAGTTATGGAGTAAGTAAGTGGCAGTGCAGGGCTGGCATCTGAGTCTTCTATTGCTCCAGACACACAAGGTGGACAATCCTCAATACCTGTTTCTTCACCTCTGCTTGCTAAGATTTTGATCTCTAGGGAATCACTAACGAGTCCTAGTGGCGCAATGGTTAAGTGCTCAGCTGCTAACTGAAAGATTAGTGGCTCTAACCTTCCCAACAGCTCTTCAGGAGAAAGCTGCGGTGATCTGCTTCCATAAAGATTGCAGCCTACGAAACCCTAGGGGGCAGTTCTACTCTGTCACATGGGGTTGCCATGAGTTGGAATTGACTTGACAGCATCCAACAACAGAGAATCACTAATACAGTACCTGGTTTGAGATTATATTTTCAACATCATAATACCTTGCAACATTACATATATAATAGACTCTTTATCTATCTATTGATCTATCTTTCTACCTAGAATTTCTCTATAGAATCTGGTCTAGATAGATAGATGGATAGATAGATAGATACGAAAAACAAACAAACAAACAAACCCGTTGCCATCAACTTGATTCCAACTCATAGCAATTCTATAGGACAGAGTAGAATTGCCCCATAGGGTTTCCAAGGAACAGCTGATGGATTTGGACTACTGACCTTTTGGTTAGCAGATGAGCTCTTAACCACCGCGCTACCAGGGCTCCAGATAGATAGATAGATAAAAAAGTTAACTGATTTAAATTATTTCATGCCTGGAATTCTAATTTTTCTCAGTGCTTGCCTATTTCTTCCAATTAACAGTATTTATTGTCCCCCATTAGATTAAACCATCTCTTCCCTGTCTTGAGACCTACCTGTGGGCAGACCTGGGTCATAGAGCAGATTCTAAGCCCATTCATGGCACCAGGATGAAGAAAAGAACGGAGAATGGGAAATGGTCTGAGCTGTCCTGCCTTGCAGAGATATCATCCCCGTGTGAAAAGTGGATTCTATCTATATACCAGACTCTGACTAATCATATTTTTCTTCCTCTTTGTGAATGCTGAGAGTTCAAAACTGTTCATTCCAACACTCTGCCGCCTCCTTGTGTAGTGGGAGGGGAAGGCTCAGCCCTTCCCTTATAGAACTCGAGGAAGGAGAGATAAGTAATTCCCCTCTAATGGCAAGCTGTGTTTTCTTCTGGGTGTCTTGCGTTGGCATCTCTGTGATTCTCTGCTTACCTCCTATGGCATCTGCATTGAAATCAACTTTCTAGTCCTGGGCTCCAAAGGCCTCTCCACTTCATATTCACAGGTGAGGCAGCACTGTGAGGTGGGGAGAGCACCCTAACTAGCTAAAGCTATGCAAGGTGGGGTTAAATGAGCTTAATTTTCTGGGCTTCAGTTTTTAATTTGTAACATGATTTCCAACTTTCTGCCTGTAATTATAGAGCAATTTCTCTCCTTGTCCTCATTTTCTGCCTTCTTGGTTAATGAAATAGTTGTGACTTTTTTTTCCTTTACCTTGGACTCTGATCTATGCTTTTTCATCATCATGACTTAGCTTGCTGCTTCATCTCAGTTTTTCAGACCCTACTGGATCACCCCCACAAAAGAGTTTGTCCCATTGAACACATTTTTGGGGTTCCTCTCCTATACTGAGGCTTCCCTATTCATGGAAATACTAAACTTTAAAATTGTCACAGAGAGGGAGGTAGGGCCAAGATGGCGGAGTAGTCAGACACTTATGGTGGACTCTCTTACAACAAAGACTAGAAAAAACAAGTGATTTGATTATATATAGAAATCTGGGAGCCCTAAACATCACAGGGAGAGTTGAGGAACCGGACTGAGTGTCAGAGGGAGGGAGAGATGGCTCAGAAGCAGTGAGGAGGTGCCAGACCTGACCTGGTGAGAGCCTCAGCCCTTCGGCCTGATCAGCTCAGGGGGTGAGAGGTGAGTCAGGCAAGCGGTGGTGCTAGGGAGGTGTGTTTCCTGCACCAGCAGACACCCTGCACCAGAGAGTCTACATGGCCACCCAGAACCAGTGAGAAGCAGCCCTCATTGGTGAAAGATAAGTTCTTGTGTACAGCTTCCCGAGTGGATCAAAAACATCTGCCTTAGGGAGAAACGTCTCTCTGCTCTGCACTGGGTCCCGGACCGCCTTAAGCAATTGCTGAATCCCCTGAGCTGGAAGCAGGAACAGTCACACGCCTAGAGGCATTCTCCCTGCCTTGGAGAGTGAACAAATTAACAAACGGGAAAAAATAAACTGCCGGCTCCCCTAAGTCAGGTTCCCAGGGTAGGCACAACTCCTTTGCCTAGGCATAGGCATAAGGGATCCACAGACTTTGAGTGCCTTTCCCCCTGCATAGACTTGTATGGGCCCATCTCAAGAGCGTATGCCCTCATTACTGCAGTACAACAGGGTATACAGCAGACCTCTAACTTCAACTGTTTCAGCTGTGAAGTGGCAGGTTCCTGACATTTGACACTGCTCTGCACATTAAGCAGGGTCTTCACCTACCCAAATCAGGGGCCTGAGGACTGGTGGCTCCACCCATGCCACCTAGCCACCTGCGATAGGGGCCCATGAATAAGAGATGCCCCCGTAGTCCTTACAGCCAACAGTATTAGGTGCTCATAGTCCGGCTACAAAACCCACCCACCTACGTGCTCTAGGGAACAGGCACACGCCTTCCTCCTGGACACTTGGGTGACCGTCAGCCCCCTGTCTTGCTCAGAGTGTGTCCCCCTGCTGCAGCTGGATGCCTGTGCCTACACCAATCACCCATGCCTGTCTAAGACTGTAAGTGAGAGCCTACACCACATATTCAGTGGCTATCCACCTGGGCACCTGAGCTGAATCCATACAGGAGGAGCGGGCGGACTC
>NW_004444090.1:6720527-6721737 GCF_000243295.1 Trichechus manatus latirostris
GGTGAAGGACAGAACATCCAGAAAGAAGCTCAACAAAGACACCCAAGAGCTAAATGCTACAATCAACCTACTTGATCTCATAGACATATACCACACACTCCACCCAACAGCTGTCAAATATACTTTCTTTTCCAACACACATGGAACAGTCTCCAGAGTAGACCACATAATAGGCCATAAAGCAACCTTTAACAAAATACAAAGCATCAAAATATTACAAAGCATCTTTTCTAACCACAAAGCCATAAAAGTAGAAATCAATAACAGAAAAAGCAAGGAAAAAAAATTAAACACATGGAAACTGAACAACATCTTGCTCAAAAACTACTGGGTTATAGAAGAAATTAAGGATGGAATAAAGAAAGCCATAGAATCAAACGAAAATGAAAACACATGCTACCAGAACCTTTGGGACATAGCAAAAAGCAGTGCTCTGAGGTAAATTTATAGCAATAAATGCACACATCCAAGGAGAAGAAAGGGCCATAATCAAAACATTAACCCTATAACTGGAACAAGTAGAAAGAGCAGCAAAAGAATCCCTCGGGTGCCAGAAGAAAGGAAATAATAATAATTAGAGTGAATTAAAAGAAATAGAGAAGAGAAAAACAATTGAAAGAGTTAACGAGACCAAAAGCTGGTTCTTTGAGAAAAGATCAACAAAATTGATAAACCATTGGCCAAACTGACAAAAGAAAAACAGGAGAGGAAGCAGATAACCCGTATAAGAAATGAGATGGATGATATTACAACAGACCCAACTGAATTTAAAAGAATCATAACAGGACACTATGAAAAATTGTACTGTAACAAATCTGAAAACCTAGAGGAAATGGACAAATTTCTAGAAACTCACTACCTACCTACACTAACAGAAATAGAGGTAGAACAACTAAATAAACCCATAAGAAAAGAAGAGATTGAAAACGTAATTAAAAAACCCCAACAAAAAAAAAAAAAAAACCCTTGCCTGGATGGCCTCACAGGAGAATTCTACCAAACTTTCAGAGAAGAGTTAACACCACTACTACTAAAGGTATTTCAGAGCATAGAAGGGATGGAATACTACCAAACTCATTCTATGAAGCCAGCATAACCCTGATACAAAAACCAGGTAAAGACACCACAAAAAAGAAAATTACAGACCAATATCCCTCATGAACATTGTTGCAAAAATCCTCAACAAAATTCTAGCCAATAGAATTCAGCA
>NW_004444090.1:6723376-6747515 GCF_000243295.1 Trichechus manatus latirostris
CTGTTGGTGGGAATGTAAAACGGTACAACCACTTTGGAAATCGATTTGGTGCTTCCTTAAAAAGCGAGAAACAGAAGTACCATACCATCCAGCTATCCCGCTCCTTGGAATATATCCTAGAGAAATAAGAGCCATCACACTAATAGATATATGCACACCCATGTTCATTGCAGCACTGTTCACAATAGCAGAAAGATGGAAAAAACCTAGGTGCCCATCAGCGGATGAATGGGTAAACAAATTACGGTATATCCACACGGTGGAATACTACTCAACGATAAAAAACAATGATGAAGCCGTGAAACATAACATGGAGGACCCTGGAGGGCATTATGTTGAGTGAATTTAGTCAGTCACAGAAGGACAAATATTGTATAAGGCTACTGTTGTAAGAACTCAAGAAAAGGTTTAAACACAGAAGAAAACATTTTTTTGATGGTTAGGAGGATGAGGAAGGAGGGTGAGGGTTATTTACTAACTAGATAGTAGATAAGAATTATCTTAGGTGAAGTGAAGGACAGCACGCACTACAGAGGAGCAGAGGAGGTCAACACAACCGGACTAAGCCAAAGCTAAGAAGTTTCCTGAATACAATCAAACACTTTGAGGGACAGAGTAGCAAGGGTAGGGGTCTGAGGACCATGGTTTCAGGGGACATCTAGGTGAATTGGCATAACAAAGGTTATTAAGAAAATGTTCTGCGTCCTACTTTGGTGAATGACGTCTGGGGTCTTAAAAGCTAGGGAGCAGCCATCTAAGATGCATCAGTTGGTCCCAACCACCTGGAATAAAGGAGAATGAAGAACATCAAAGACACAAGGAAAATATTAGCCCAAGAGTCAGAAAGGGCCACACAGACCAGAGACTTCATCAGCCTGAGACCAGAAGAACTGGATGGTGCCTGGCTACCACCAATGACTATCCTGAAAGGGAACACAACAGAGAGTCCCTGATGGAGTACGGGAAGGGTGGGGTGCAGAACTCAAATTCTAGTAAGAAGACTAGACTTAATGGTCTGACTGAGACTGGAGGAACCCCAGAAAGTATGGCCCATGGATTCTGTATCAGTCCAGAACTAAAACAATTTCCGAGGCCAACTCTTCAGACAAGGATTGGACTGGACCGCAGGACATAAAGTGATACTCGTGAGGAGTGTGCCTCTTAGGTCAAGTAGATACAAGCGACTAAAAGGGCAGCTTCTGTCTGGAGGTGAGATGGGAAGGCAGAGAGGGTTTGGAGCTGGTTGAACGGACATGGGGAATCAGGGGTGGAAAGGAGGAGTGTGCTGTCACAGGATGGGGAGAGCAATTAGAGTCACATAACAATGTATGTATAAATTTTTGTATGGGAAAAATTATAAAATTGTCACAAAGAAAAAAGTGAAACATAAAAGTAAAGAATGAGAAAAAAATTATGGGAAATACAAACTAAAATCTACAATTTATTTTTAAATTATCTGGCCTAAATATGCCCTGTATATGTAGCAGGGATGTTATGGCAACTTGGAATGGAAGCTCCAGGAGGCCAGGATATTGTATTTCACCCAAATAGTCAAACAGAAAAAAATCTGAAAAGTTTGGAGAAATATAGTTTTAAACTTCTATAAATTTAATATACAGAAATAGAAAAAATGAGATACCTCTCTCCAAAGAAGTGGAAAATGTAGATTTCATTTCATGTAGCAATACCTTGGAATAAAATTGGAGTACAACTAAGAAACAAGGTTAAAATGGATATTGGAAAATACCTGGCAGTCTCTGCCACACCAAAAAAATAACTTGATTGCAAATTCTAAGGTGTAGGATGAAAATGTCGATATAATGATCTCCAACTAGATATACTATTGGCTATAATGATCAGTTATTGTGTGTCCAAATGCATTTTATAGGAGCAATGAAATATGTGATGTGTTTCCCCTAATTATAATAAAGAGAACCACAGACTATTTTGATGAATTGTCTTTACTGCATTTTTAGTTTGTGATGAAGAAAGCAGCTATAAGACTGAAAAATATCTCTTAAGTTGGTCTCTTGTATAGAAGAGAATAGATTTTTTTTTCTCTATAAATTCTGTTTAATACAGAAAGGAATTCAATAGCATTAACTCATAAACATGCATTTCTTTTTTTTCCCCACAATATGTCTTATATTTGTTCCCTAAGCTTGGACTTTGTGAGTACTTTTTTCTGACACTAGGAAATGATATTTGATATGAAAATATCCTCCAGAATAATATTATCCCTCTGCAGAACCATGAAAAATCTCATCCCAAAGCAAAACTCTTCGGAAATATACCAACCCTATTCCCATCTGACAGAGCCTAAAAATATAGACTGCAAAGCATAGGAAACAAAATTCTGCTTCCAAGCAAATACCTTATATGCATTTATTTACATAAACTTAGACTTCCCTTTTATTTAAACTAGAACAAAGCTTTGGAAAGCAAAAACCCTTGGCACTCCATTTCCCTATAAATATACTCTGATTTTTTTGGAAACTAGTGTTAGAGTGGAGCCCTTGGTGTAATGGTTAAGAGCTAGGATGCTAACCAAAAGGTCGGTTGTTCAAATCCACCAGCTGCTCCTTGGAAACCCTATGGGGCAGTTCTATTCTGTCCTACAGGGTCACTATGAGTTGGAACCGACTCAATGGCACGTAACAACAAACAACAACTGTAATAGAGTATGATATTTTCCATGTAACGGTAGTAGTAGATTCTGTGATAAAATTTGGATTATTAGCGTAATGGTTTATTTGTATTCTCTACGTACTTTTGCACACAAAAAACTTACTGGAACAGCTATTTAAACTTGGAAAGGGTATATGGAATTCAGGGGAAATAGGTAAAAATGGAAATTCATGGTTCATTCATTAATTCTTCAGGTTTTTATTTAGTTCTTATTGTGTATGAAGCACGGTGCTAAGGATGATTGGAGAGTAGATGATGAAATAGGTATAGAGCCTGTCCTTCAAGTTGACCACTATCTAATTAGGATTAGGACAGGTGGAATGGGGGTGGGAGAGCAAAATTAAAATCAAAAGTTGAGCCTAACTTGTGTCTACCACTGTAAGTATAAACAGACCTATCTGACAAACTGGTGTGTTGGTTGGATTTCTATTTTAGTGGGGACTGTGAGGCCTTTTGGAAGTGAGCTCATTTTATGAGGAAGCCAGACTTAGATAATAATGAAACCTTAGTTGTTCTGCAGGAGAAAATAATTTCAAGGCAACAGATGAGTTTCTGTCTCAGCCTACTACGTACTCATGTCCATAATCTAGGAAGACAAGCCATGAGTAGGCATCATACATGCTGCTTTTACCAAAAACTCAAGCCCGTGAACTAATAATTTGGTGACCCTGTATCCAAGGGTAATACCAAAGGGGCTTAAAGAATTTTCTATCTGTTGTACATGGAACATCAGGCAGCTGGTACCTCAAGGGTCCCCAGGTAGATTCAGCTGGAAACTCGTGGAAAGCAGAGAAGCAGCAGTGGTACAAAGGAGGAAAAAGGTGTATCAGGGCCAGCAAGCAGATGCTGAATTGTAGGTGACTAGATTAGGGACACTCAGAAACAATTGGTGGTGGTGATAGTAGGCACATGTAAAACTCCTTTGGGGCTCAGTGCCTGTTGGTAGGAAATCATAAATATCCTAAAAGAGTCTTGGATAGGATGCTATGGAATTTCCCTGAATGGAGAAAATACTAGCTAGGAGGAGCTATGAAACCTCATGGAGAAGATGGCCTTGGGCTAGGTAGGACCTGAGGGGTATTTAGAATTTAGATAGTCAGGGATAGGGAGTTTGAGCATTGCACTAGATGTTCAGGTAAATCTAGGGAAGTGTTTCAGGAAGGTAGAGGGAGAGTCAGACAATTTGTTTCAGATGTACAGGAGAAGAAGTGGGAGAAAATGCCAAGGAGTTAATTGGATGAGAGGTTATAAAAGGAAGGCAGTGTTAACATGGTCAAATGTTCTAGAAAGAAGAGGAAAAAGACTAAGAAGAGAGTGTTATATTTATTTTCATTAAGAGAAAAACCAAAAAACCAAACTAAACCCGGTACTGTCGGGTTGATTCTGACTCATAGTGACCCTATAGGACAAAGTAGAACTGCCTCATGGAGTTTCTGGGGAGTGGCTGGTGGATTTGAACTGCCGACCTTTTAGTTAGCAGCTGAGCTGTTAATCACTGCACTACCATGGCTCCTAAGAGAAAAGAGAACTCATGAAAACATTGAAGAACATTAAAGATTGAAAAGTACTGGTCAGTGAAGTGTAGATAATGGATTTTTGAAGGAAAGTCCGATGGCTTTTATTTATTTATCAATCTGAATAGTTATTTCTTGAATTTCACAAGTGGCAATGACAAAGTATGGCTAAGTGACAACTATAGATTAGGCAAGGACTTAGCCCAACTGTCAAAGCCAAAGTTCTTATCTCTAGATGACAGTGTTTCTTTAAAAGCAGTGCTGTACTAATTAGACAATAGATAAACGGTAACTTTGGTGAAAGGTAAGACAGTGCACAATACTGGGGAAGCCAGCACAACTTATATAAGGCAAGGTCATGGAAGCTCCATAGACACATCCAAAGTCCCTGAGGGACCAAGGTGCTGGACAGAGGCTGTGGGGACCATGGTCTTGGGGAACATCCAGCTCAATTGGCATAACATAGTTTATAAAGAAAATGTTCTACATTCTACCCTGGTGAGTAGCATCTGGGGTCTTAAAAGCCTGTGAGCAGCCATCTAAGATACTCCATTGGTCTTACCCCTTCAGGAGCATGAGAGAATGAAGAAAACAAAATACAAGGGAAAGATTAGTCCAAAAGACTAATGGACCACAACTACCACGGCCTCCACCAGACTGAGTCCAGTACAACTAGATGGTGCCCGGCTACTACCACTGACTGCTCTGACAGTGGCCACAACAGAGGGTTCCAGACAGAGCTGAAGAAAAATGTAGAACAAAATTCTAACTCACAAAAATAAAAAGACCAGACTTACTGGTCTCACAGAGACTGGAGAAACCCCAAGAGTATGGCCCCTGGGCACCCTTTTAGCTTAGTAATGAAGTCATTCCCAAGGTTCATCCCTCAGCCAAAGATTGGAGAGGCCCATAAAACAAGAAGAGACTAATGGGGTACAACAACCCAGGGACAAGGACTAGAAGGCAGGAGGGGATGGAAAAGCTGGTAATAGGGAACCCAAGGTTGAGAAGGGACAGTGCTGACATGTCGTAGGGTTGTTAACCAATGTCATAAAACAATATGTGTACTTACTGTTTAATGAGAAACCATTTGTTCTGTAAACTTTCATCTAAAGTATGATAAAAAAATTAAAAAAATAAAAGCAGTGCTGTATTAGTTCTTGCCATTTAATAGTCCTTGTCCCACCTATCCAAACAGTAAGGTGGCATTTTAGGGCCTAGCAGAAAGAGTGAAGATGAGGCTCTAAGTTTAATTTAATATTAACTAAGTTTAACTAATGTTTGAAAAGTAGCCACTAGAGGGCATTCCCCTTATTTAAATAAAAGGAGTTACAATCTGGAAGGAGCCCTGGTGGTGTAGTGGTTAAGAGCTTGGCTGCTAACCAAAAGGTCAGCAGTTTGAATCCACCAGCTGCTTCTTGGAAACCCTAGGGGGCAGTTCTGCTCTGTCCTATAGGGTTGCTATAAGTTGGGATTGACTCTATGGCAACAGGTTTACATCCTGAAATACTGTCCTATTAACCTGAAATAATACTTTCTGAAGGCACCCTACTCTAGTGTAAAGGAAACCAAGTTTTAAGAAATCGACTTGACGGCAACAGGTTACCCACCTTCAAACCAAAAAAACCTGTTGCTGTTGAGTTGATTCCAGCTCATAGCAACCCTATAGGACAGGGTAGGACTGCCCCATAATGTTTACAAGGCTGTGCGTGTGTGGAAGAGAAGGAGGGAAGATAAACCTTTTTTTTGGAACAAAGCAGAAAATTAATAATAATTAAATATTTATATCATTTTATGGAATTAGCATCCTGTATGGTGGATAGTAAAGAGCTGTGGTGGTTAAATGCTCGGCTACTAACTGAAAGGTTGGCAGTTGGAACTTCCCAATGCAAAAGGTTGTTTGATTTCTTGACTGCTGCTTCCATGCGCTCTGGCTAGGTGGAAAATGCTGATAGCTGAGAGATCCTGCGGTGGCACCTTCCTTATATAATATGGTCTCCTGTAGTCTGCTGTCTACTCCTCAGGCCACAGTAAGGGACTCTCAGGCCCCATCCATATGTAGGATTCTGTCGTATGTTTTCATCTAATATGTGGCAATACACTGCCCAGGCCCACAGCTGCACATGGAAAGAAGTGATAGATTTCAGATTTGAAAAATAGAGAGTAGCATCCTGATTGCTAGGCTCAACTTTGTTTTTTTTCAGGCAACGTTGAAATAAATCAGTTATTTGAGCATGCTGAACTTTGCTGAAATGGAAAAGTAGTGTAGTTTTAGTGACTCTGACTATTGAACTTACTTTTTCATTAATTTGCCTCTAAAATAAGCTTGTTGTCAAAAATACATAGCATTTATAGTGAAGATTACATTTCTGTATTTTAATTGGAAGGTGTTATTCATCAACCGGGTCAGCTGAAAAGCAAATAGGTTGATTCTAGTTTTCTGTACTCTAAAATGTTTTATTCATCAACCACATTGCAATTCTAGGAAGTTGTGTTTTCTAAACAAGGTTATCTGTGGTGATAAGCTTTACTGGAGGGCTTCCAGAGGATTCCTCAGACCAAGGTATGTTTTACATTTACTTGATGATGATAATGAAAGCAATTTCTTCTCTCAAAACTCTGATCAAACACTTTCAAAATTTAAAATCAATTCAAACTTCCTAATTTATTCCATTTTTACTTCAATTGTGGATTCCACAATAGTTAAAGTGTGAATAATAGGGCAGATATATTTAATACTGGTAATTTAACACTGAACTTCTTTTATATTTGTGCCTAAAAAATATCTCAGATTCTTTCATGATTGTCTTTCACACATTAAGCCTGATGCTAGAAAAAAAAATTGGGGGTCGATGTAGATGTCAGTCTAAGTTTATTCTTGAGGAGATAGTAATTCACAGTCACATTCATCATCTTTGGCCTTGTGTATCTGATCGACGATGACTTGGTTTCATCACTATTTACAGTTTTCAGTTAAGCTCAGTAGGGTATTATTTGGAAACGGTTGATGCTTTTTAAAATACTGTTAAAATTTTTTTATACAGGCACTTTTTAAAATGAATGTTCTCATCTAGTATGTAATTATACCATATAGTTGTCAAATAGTACATTTAATTGACTGTTTAATAACACAGTAACAATATACTATCAAGCACTTCTTGCTTACTTTATAGTTAAAGTGTAATTATTTATGTTTAAGGTAAAGAGCAGCACTTACTTTTATGCATAAGTAGCTCCATAATGGAGCATAGAAGAGTTATTCCACTGTCACAGTTCTAATCAGTATATGGCTCCTTTTTAAACCTGTAACCCAATTCACAGATCAATATGACAATTAGGATTCAAAGAAAATGAAGACTTGGCCTAATTTCTTAGTTTCCTGATGTCCTAACTAAATTTTAGAAATCCATCCATATTAGTAGACATTAAAAGCATTTGCAACTGTTGTCCCTTTTTTCCTTTCTCTCTTTAAATACAGCTATTTGATTACTTATTTTTATACTACTCATGGTGTATTCAACTTTCATACAGGATGCACATGCCTGGAAGAAAAGCAAATTATTTTCATTAGGGCCAGCTAGAATATGGTAACCAAATCAATAACAAATTTTAATGGAGCACTGATGATTTTCTTAATTGAACAAACTTCCACAGATATTCTGTCTGTAATGTCAAGACAAGACTTGGAAAGCAGTAATTGCTTACAGATTCCTCCCTTTCCTTTAACTCTTTCATTCTTTATCATGAATTTATGTATGTAGTCAACTATTGGTTATCTATAAATATTAGATTGGATATAATGAGAAGAATGAGAATCATTGGGATGCAACCTGTACTGGGTGACTGTTGTCTCATCCCAAATTCAAGTTTAGAATGTGAATTTACCTGGAAGTAGGGTATTTGCAGATATAATTAGTTAAGAGAAGGTCATACTGGATTAGGGTGGACCCTAATTCAATGACTGGTGTCTTTATAAGAAGGCCATGTGAAGACACAGACAGACACACAGAGGGAAACCGGTTATGTGACTGTGGAGGCAGAGATTGGAGTAATGGGTCTACAAGCCAAGGAACAACAAAGATTGCTGGCAACCACCGGAAGCTAGGAGAGAAGTATGGCATGGATTCGCCCTCAGAGCCTCCAGAAGGAACAAATCCTGCCAACACCTTGATTTCAGATTTCTAGTCTCCAGAATTGGGAGAGAATAAAAGGCACTTAATTTGAGGTTGTTATAATCTCATGTCCTTGCTTTCTAACTATACAATTGACCACCCACCAAGATAGGTTCTGGGCCACTGACAATTGGGAAATATCAGCAGGAAGAGGAGTGAGGAAATTATGAACGCTTGGATGTATATGGGTTTGTGTGTTTGAATTGAGCTGACTGAAACTACAAGTAGTGAGCTACTAATCATTCTGAAATTCAAGCATAATATGAATATTCCAGAGATACTTTAGAAAGGATCTCATTGGCTGTGATGTTGAACTTTTGTTGTTGTTATGTGCTGCCAGTTGATTCCGACACTTAACAACCCCATAGGACAGAGTAGAACAGTCCCATAGGGTTTCCTAGGCTGTAATCTTTACAGGGTGACCTTGCTAGTATTTGAAATACCAGTGTCATAGCTTCCAGCAACACAGCAACACACAAACCATCGCAGTATGACAAACTGACACACAGTACGACAAACCGACAGGTTTCAGCAGAGCTTCCAGACGAAGATAGACTAGGAAGATGGATCTGGCAGTCTACTCCTGAAAAAATTAGCCAGTGAAAACCTTATGAATAGCAATGGAACATTGTCTGATATAGTGCTGGAAGATGAGTCCCTTAGGTTGGAAGGCACTCAAAATACGACTGGGGAAAAGATGCTCCTCAGAGTCAACCTTAATGACATGGATGGAGAAAATCTTTTGAGACCTTCATTTAATGATGTGACACAACTCAAAATGAGAAGAAATAGCTGCAAACATCCGTTAATAATTGGAATGAGGAATGTATGAAGCATGAATCTAGGAAAATTGGAAGTCGTCAAAAATGAAATTGAACGCATAAAGACCAATATCCTAGGCACTGGTGAGTGAAATGGACTGGTATTGGCCATTTTGAATCAGACAATCATATGGTCTGCTATGCCAGGAATGAAAAATTGAAGAGGAATGGCAATGTATTCATTGTCAAAAAGAACATTTCAAGATCTATCCTGAAGTACAATGCTGTCAATGTTAGGATAATATACCTACACCTACAAGGAAGACCAGTTAATACAACTATTATTCAAATTTTCACACCAACCATTAATGCCAAAGATGAAGAAATTGAAGATTTTTACCAACTTCTGCAGTCTAAAATTGATCAAACACACAATCAAGATGCATTGATAATTATTGGTGATTGGAATGTGAAAGTTAGAAACAGGAAGAAGTATTGGTAGTTGGAAAATATGGCCTTGGTAATGGGAATGATGCTGGAGCTCTCATGACAGAATTTTGCAAGACCAATGACTTCTTCATTGCAAATACCTTTTTTCAACAACATAAGCGGCGACTATACATGTGGACCTTGCTGGATGGAATACACAGAAATCAAATTGACTACATCTATTGGAAGGAGACAATGGAGAAGCTCAATATTATTAGTCAGAATAAAGCCAGGGCCAACTGTGGAACAGACCTTCAGTTGCTCATATGCAAGTTGAAGTTGAAGCTAAAGAAAATTAAAACAAGTTCATGAAAGCCAACGTACAACCTTGAGTATATCCCACCTGAATTTAGAGACTATCTTAAGACTAGAGTTGACACATTGAACACTAATGACTGAAGACCAGACGAGTTGTGGAATGACATCAAGGACATCATACATGAAGGAAGCAAAAGGTCATTAAAAAGACAGGAAAGAAAGAAGAGACCAAAATGGATGTCAGAAGAAACTCTGAAACTTGCTCTTGAACATAGAGTAGCTAAAGTGAATGGAAGAAATGATGAAGTAAAAGAGCTGAACAAAAGATTTCAAAGGGTGGCTCCAGAAGACAAACTAAAGTTATTATGATGATATGTGCAAAGTCCTGGAGTTAGGAAACCAAAAGGGAAGAACACTCTTGGCATTTCTCAAGCTGAAAGAACTGAAGAGAAAATTCAAGCCTCGAGTTGCAGTATTGAAGGATTCTATGGGCAAAATATTGAACGACACAGGAAGCATCAAAAAATAGAAGAAAGACCCAGAGTCATTGTACCAAAAAAATCTGGTTGATCTTCAGCCATTTCAGGAGGTAGCATTTGATCAAGAACTGATGGTATTGAAGGAAGAAGTCCAAGCTACTTTGAAGGCATTGGCGAAAAACAAGTCTCCAGGAATTGACAGAATACAAATTGAGATATTTCAACAAAAGGATGTAACGTTGGAAGCACTCATTCGTCTATTAGTGATGAGCTGTTGGTTTTCATAAGAGAAAAGCAGGAGGATAGGAGCATTAGGGTGAGAAGGAGTGATGATGACAAGATGATATGAGATGATTATTTGTGGGCTAGGACAAAGACAGGAGCCCTGGTGGCACAATGGTTAAGGACTTGGCTGCTAACCAAAAGAGCAGCAGTTTGAATCCACCAGCCACCATTAGAAATCCTACGGGACAGTTCTACTCTGTCTTATAGGGTCGCTGTGAGTCAGAATAGACATGACGGCAATGGGTTTGGTTTTTTAGAACAATGACAACTGAGAGTAAGGGGCCGAATTTCCTGAAGGCAGGATGCAACTCTAGAAGTGCTCACTTGTCTATGCCAAGAAATTTGGAAGACAGCTACCTAGCCAACTGCCTGGAAGAGATACATATTTGTACCCTTCCCAAAGAAAGGTGATCTAACAGAATGCGAAGATCATTGAACGATATCATTAAAATCACATGCAAGTAAAGTTTTGTTGAAGATAATTAAAAAACGGTTGCACCAGTACATCTATAGAAAGCTCCCAGAAATTCAAGCTGGATTCAGAAGAGGTTGTGGAACAAGGGATATTATTGCTGATGTCAGATGGATCATGGCTGAAAGCAGAGAATACCAGAAAGATGTTTATCTGTGTTTTATTGACTATGCAAAAGCATTCGACTGTGTGGATCATAACAAATTACGGATAACGCTGCAAAGAATGGGAATTCCAGAACACTGGAATTATGCTATGAGAAACCTGTACATAGACCAAGAGGCAGTTGTTTGAACAGAACAAGGTGATACTGCATGGTTTAAAATCAGGAAAGGTGTGTGTCAGGGTTGAATCCTTTCACTGTACTTATTCAATCTATATGCTGAGCAAATAATCTGAGAAGCTGGACTATATGAAGAAGAATGGGGCATCAGGATTGGAGGACGACTCATTAACAACCTGTGATATGCAGATGACACAACCTTGCTTGGTGAAAGTGAAGAGGACTTGAAGCACTTACTGAGGAAGCTCAAAGACCATAGCCTTCAGTATGGATTACACCTCAACATAAAGAAAGCAAAAATCCTCACAACTTGACCAGTAAGCAACATTCATGGTAAATGGAGAAAAGATCGAAGCTGTCAAGGATTTCATTTTACTTGGATCTGCAATCAACACCCATGGAAGCAGCAGTCAAGAAATGAAAGGACATATTGCATTGGGAAAATTTGCTGCAGAAGACCTCTTTAAAGTGTCAAAAAGCAAAGATATCACTTTGAGGACTAAGGTGCTCCTGATCCAAGCCATGGTATTTTCAATTGCCTCATATGCGTTCAAAAGCTGGACAATGAATAGAAAAGAGAAGCTGTAACCAATGCCAAAGGAACGGCCATGAGAAGGATCTCTCAAATGTAGGCAGTCCACATAGAAGTAAAAGCTTTTAAAATCTACAAAATCTTTTCCTCTGGTGCAGAAGAATAGCACTATCTCGTGCTTCACACTGAGGGGTGAAACCCAAAACCGAATCCATTGCCATTGAGTTGATTCTGACTCATAGCGACCCTATAGGACAGAGTAGAACTGTCCCATAGGGTTTCCAAGGAGCGGCTGGTGGATTCGAACTGCCAACCTTTTGGAAACCTGAACTCTCTCTTTAAATGGGAAAGTACCACTGGTTCAAGGGTTGTTCCAAACCTAACAAGTCCTAGACAATAATAGAACATCTGCCCAAGAATCTACTTGAATGTCCAATGGATGACTGGGTAACTTCAGATTATGCCAGTTCGCAAGTGTTCTTTTGGATAGGCTCATTATTTCTGAAACAGCATTAGCAGGCAGTCCATTTGGAATTCCAAAGAGTGTAGATGTGTGTGAAAAGGGTAGGGTAAAAAGCTCTCACTTTACTCCATATACTTTGCCTCTTTTGGGGCCATTCTGAAGCATAGCTATGTGTCCCTTACAATTAGGCTGAAGCTATCCTCCGTAGGACTTTGCCTGAGACAGCATGTTTGCTTGGCTTCCATCCTTTCTTTTCCTACTTCCTCCAGTACCTTGCTGATTTCCCCTGGGAGCACTTTCTTAATAAATCATTTCTACCTACATTCTTGTTTCCAGGTCTACTTCTGAGGAATCTAACCTAAATTGGTATATCCAGGTCGTAGATATTTCTGAGTAATATTTTGGAAAAATTCCATGTTTTAGAGGGACATTTTGTAAAAAAGAATCTAATAGTTATTTTATCATATAATTTCAATGAATTAAATAAGTATAAATTAAAATCTATCAATTTCTATTTGAAATGCAATGAGGAAAAGAAAATGAAGGCTAAAATAATTTAGATATATTCTGAGTTTTGATGAATCCCATTTATAGGCAAAATCATTTAAATATTTAATCTACCATAAATGCAGATATTTGAATTTTTCCTAAGTAGGGTAGTAAGATTATGAATCTATGAAGATCTTTTTTTCTTTGTACTTTAGATGAAAGTTTTCAGAACAAACTAGCTTCTCATTAAACAGTACACATATTGTTTTATGACATTGGTTACCAGCCTCACAACGTGTCAACACTCTCCCTTCTGGACCTTGGGTTCCCTATTACCAGCTTTCCTGTCCCCTTTTGCCTTCTAGTCCTTGCCCCTGGGCTGGTGTGCCCCTTTAGTCTCTTTCTGTTTTATGGGCCTGTCTCATCTTTGGCTGAAAGGTGAACCTCAGGAGCAACTTCATTACTGAGCTAAAAGGGTGTCCGGGGGCCATACTCTTGGGGTTTCTCCAGTCTCTGTCAGGCCAGTAGGTCTGGGCTTTTTTTGTGAGTTAGAATTATTTTCTACATTTTTATGAATATATTTTTAAAGCTAAAAAATTCCAGTTATAATGACAAGATGATGGATACAAAATACAAATACAAAATATTTGCAGCCAAGGTTGAGCTCAACTTCTTTATAAATATTTATGTCATAGATTTGTCACGGATAAACATCTGATTGATTTTTATGTATAGATCCTACTTTCAGAAAACTTGATAAATTTTTATTAATTCTAATAATTTATGTATCTATCATGTTGACAACATATCTGCAAATAATGGAAATAATTTTGTTTCTTTTCAAACTTATACCTTTTGTTTCTTTTTCTTGTCTTACTACACTGATTTCGACTTTGAGTACCAAATTTAATATAGGTGGTGATAGTGGACATCTTTGTTCTTTTTCCCGGTCTTAAAGGAATACCTTCTAATGTTTCACCATTAACTATAATTTCCTTTGTAGATACCTTTTATTAATGTAAGAATGTCCTTTTTATTTCTAATATGCTAGAAATTATAGAAATTGTAAATGAGTAGTGATTTATTGAATTTTTTTTACATGTATTGAGAAGAGCATTTTTTTTCCCTCTTATCTTCTAATGTGATAAACTGTATTAATAGATTGCCAAAAAAAGAAAAAAAAATAGATTGCCTAATGTTAAACTATTTTCAAGGTTTAAATTTGTTTTAATATATTACATATTTTACTTGCTGGATATTTACATTTGCTGGACTTTGCTTGCTAGTATTTTGGGGAGGTTTGGTTGGTTTTAAAATATAAATATTAGGTTTACTGGCAGAATAGAGACAGAATAGGGCAGAAAAATTGAAAAGAAGAAGAAGAAGACAAGTTGATTTAGCTAGTAAAGAGAGGAGTTGCCTTAGGGGAAATATTGTGATTCATAGAAAATCCAATACATATACAAAAGGTAGAAGGAATAGCTTCTGTACTTAATTGCCTTTAAAGAGATGGCTTAAAAAGTGTGAGATATTTTAATTGTTACTAGATCCTGGAGATTGTATAAATTAACAATTGCTGTGTAAAAAGCAACCACAAAATCCCAATAGCGTATAATAACTATTTATTCTTCTTGGTCTGTGAGTCATCTGGGGTTTAGTTGATCTAGACTGGGCTCAGTCAGACAGCTTTATTTTATGCTGTAGGTCTGTGGTTTAGCTGGGGCACCTCTGCTCCAACTATGTTCATTCGAGGCCCAGGACTGAAGGGGCTGTGGTTACCTGGGAGAAGCTCTTCTCATAATGGTAGCAGAAGGGCATGAGAACAAGCAGATACCCTTAAGGTCTCTTAATACCTAGGCTTGTAACTGGCACACTGTCATTTCTCCCCTTGTGCCATTGGCCATAACAAGTCACATGGTCAAACTCAAAGATGCCTATAATGAAGCAATGGCAAGAAGAACTGGACCAATTACTCAGTCCACCACAGTGATTTGTGGTAGTCAAGAGAGACTAGAATTGGGCAGAAATTGAAGTTGAATTTTTATGCAGTTGCGACAAAGGTCTTAATGGATCCCACAGGGAGCTCTGGAGCTGGATAGACCCTTCAGAGTGTTCCCAATTTGAGGCAAGGTGCTGGGATTTTGTAGTCCCACAGTGACCGGTCGTTGGATATTAGCTGCCTCCTGGGATGGGCCATAACTTGGAAGACAGCTTCCTTCAGTTGAGGGCCATTCCTGTAGAAGGACTAAGCTATGAGCTGTGGGCATGTAACATTCTTGGGAACTGGAGAAGTGAGTGTCTTGCTCTTGAGGGGAGATCTGGACAGTGAATGTTCCATGGCATCCACTCTAGGAAACTAGATCTAGAAAATGTTCAAGAGGCACACTTTTAAAGGTGTACGTCAGTGGTTCTCACATTATTGAAAACACTTGAAAAGTTTTTAAAATTTTTTGATGCCCAGTCCTACAAAAGCAGGACAGTGTTTTGTCCACAGAACTGCACCTAGGTAAAATTTGTGGAAGTCATATTATATTATTCTTTTTTTTTTTTAAGATTCAGAAAAAAATGATTGATAATACAAGGTAAAAGGAAGGGATTCTAAATTTTCTTAGATGCTTGTTACAGTGACACAGTAGCCATCTGTCTATAGGTGTTGCTGCATCATGTCTACTGGTGGTTCTAAAGAAGATATTTTGCATTGAGGGGCTGTCAGGTACTCCTGGGAGGGTTCTCCAGAACTCTCTAGGGGCACATTTAGGGCTAATGAGAGGGAGGTAGATTTCACTGTGAGAGTGTAGACAGTCACTCTGACTTTAGAGTCTTAGCTCTGTGCATCTCCCTTTTCTCCCCTCTCTGGCTCCACAGAGCACAGAGGAAAGAAAGAACCATTTTCTTTCTCTCTCACAGTGTTCTCACCTAGACCCACAAAACAGGAAAGCCCTTTCAGAAGAGCTATTTTTTCCACTCTTAACCTCTCTCCCCCACTTCTCATTTCTTTTCAAGGGAGAGAGAATGAATTATATGATTCATGAAACTGAGGAAAAGACTGATCATAAATACCTTAGTCCCTCCTGGATGCTGCTGTCTCTTAGAGCTTTACTGCCCTCAAAGGATGAATGGATAAGCATCTTTTTTTGTTTATTTCTGTTTCCATGTGTTTGGTACACCTGGATCAGGTCTACTTTCAAGAGGCAGGTCTAAAGGACCATTGCTTTTGAACCTGCACTCAGGGGAATTCTTGGAAAACAGATGTACAATAGTTGCAACACTGCTGGCAGCTGGCTCAGTGAAGGTCTATTTGCAGACCCAATTCTATGTGAGAGTGGCTCAAGGGTTACACTTGGAGGGGATGGACAGGGAGACTGATTATGGCTGCAGGCCTATGCTGAATTCCATTTTGACCCCCAAATGGCTCCTAAATTGACTTATCAATTGGCTTAGAACCTGGGAAAGTCAGAGAGAAGGGATGTGAGTGGCTCCTTACAGAGCTCAACACATGGTACATCAGCTGATGAATGTTGAACAATCTCATCCCTTGAGAGGTATTTTCTGCAGTGACATGAATCTAGATCATTAATTTTCATTGTAGCTTGGATAAAACATTCCTCAAGTGAATTCACCAATCTTTGTTTTAATTTCATATTCACCAATTTACTTTCTGAATGTTAGTTTAACTTTACATGTACCTTGTTACCTTGAAGAAGGGCTTCTTGTACAGGAAAGTCTGACATTCTAGATAGGGATTTCCCCAATTTTTAATGCAAAATTTGTCCTGTTTTCAATATTAAAAACTGTGAAAATTCTGATCATCTCTGGGTCTACTGATAGGAGAGATTTAGGACAAGACTGTAGACTTTTCTGACTTCATCAAGGTAATGTTGCCTTGAGACGCCTTTTGGAAGCCACACTGGGTGATGTCACTGAACCATTTCCTCATCATCATAAACCTCTTTCAACCTTTCCAGCTGTGGTAGCCCTTGAGTGAACTCTTGGAGTATAGAACTTGGATACTTCAATATATAGATTTCTCATATAGGCACTTTATCTTTGAAACGCCCACACAAGCACCAAGTCTAGGGCAAAAAAGCTAAGTTAGGGCAAAAAGTTCAAACCACTTGTTAGTCTGCTTCCCAGCAAACTGGTCAGAAAGCAAGCAAAGGAAATTAATTAAGAAGTAATGGTTAAACCATTTCACCTGCTGTAACACAACTGCTCTTTCTGTTTTTAAATTGACAGAGCTGATGGATTAGGTTGAAAACATTTCAGGCATCTTTATAACTAGGCAATCACCAACTCCACCTTTCTCCTTCACTTCTAAGACAATTTGGGCTGTTTGAAGGTCCAGTATTATATAGCCCCCAGAATTCTGATATCTTCTGATCTCTTAGTCAATTAAGACACTTTGTTCTTTTAATGGGTGTGATGGTTAAGATTGTATGTCAACTTGGCTAGGCCATGATTCTCAGTGTTTTGGCAGTTGTATAATGTGATCACTTCCCTGTTGAAATCTGATATGTGATCACCCCCATGATGGAATCTGCTGAGTAGTACTGGTGGGGGTGGGGCCTGTGGTGGCTCACTGCCCCCTCATCCTTCATCTGTCCGCCCTCTGCTGTCTACTTCCTTTCCGCTTGCCTTGCCAAAGTTTCTGGCTTGTTCCAGACCCAGCAGCTGCCTCTTGTCTCTCCTCTGGTTCTTGGGACCTGAGCTAGCAGCTTACCTGTCGATCTTAGGATTCATTGATCTTCACAGCCTGTGAGCAGGAGCCCTGCTCTCCGACCAGCCAATCTTGGGTTTGCCAGCTTCTGCAGCTGCATGAATTGGGAGAGCCCTCTACCCTTATCCACAGACTTGGGACATTCTAGCTGCTACAATTGCGTGAGCTGTTTCCTTGATATAAATCTCTCTCTATATATATTTATACGCTTTACTGGTTTTGCTTCTCTAGAGAACCCAGCCTAAGACAATGGGTAAAGAATAACCCTTTAGTTCTTAGACTGCTTATACAATATTTCTCTAAAAGGTTGGCAGTTCGAATCCACGAATGACTCCTTGGAAACCCTATGGGGCAGTTCTATTCTGTCCTATAGGGTCACTATGAGTCAGAATTGACTCAGCGGCAATGGGTTATTCTGACGTATTCAAGTAGAAGTTCCTTTGACTATTATTGCCCCCCTCAACCTTCCTTAGCGAGCCTGGCTCACCTGTAACCCTCTGGACACAAAAGAGAAAGTTTTAAAGTTGCAGTGGAAGAATGCATGATTCACAAGAAGTACAGCACTTGGGAATGCGATGATTCCTTTAATCTATGGAATAAAATGACTGTATAATTTAGTTATGAACTCATGTTCTAAAGTGACTTAGGCTGATTATACAATAGCTTCCTGACATGCCAGTCTAAAAGCATAATATTTTAACATTCATCTGTTCTTGTGATGTATGAATACCATAGATTTAACTTCTGAACGCTTTTGATTTCTTCCTCTCTTCTCCCCAACCTTGTTTAAGGCTTCTATGTCTCTTCTGGACACTTGCAATTGCCTCCTATTTAGACTTCGTTTTCCGCTCTCTTATTCATTCGATACATTGCCGCTGATGTGATAATTCCAGTTATTTGCCACTGTGAACAAACCACTTCAAGGTTAATAGCATAAACAACAATCATTTTATTATACTAAGAAATTTTGTGAATCAGGAATTTTGACAGGGTTTATTGTGTTGGCTTATCTCTGCTCTTTGATGTTGGGCCTCATCTGAGAATACTTGAACAACTAAGGGTGACACAAATGGCTGGAGACTTCATTATTCTCATGTCTGGCTTCTTGGCAGGAAGTCTAAAAGGCTAGGCCCAGCTGGGACTGTCCATAGGATCATATACAATTACCTCTTCGGCATGGTGCACTCATGGTGTAGTTGGAGTTCTTACATGATGGCTGGCTTATTTCAGAGTGAGCATTCCAAAAGAACCAGATGGAAGTTATGTGGCCTTTTATGACCTTGCCTTGGAAGTCAAATAGTTCTACTTCTGCCATCCTCTATGGGTTGAAGCAGTCACAATCCTGTCAAGATTTAAGAGAAGGGGACATAGATCCCATATCTTGATAGGAGGAGTGTCAAAGAATTTGTAGTTCTTTAAACAAAACCACCACAGCAATCTTTATAAAACATAAATCTGACCAACTGACTTCCCTGACTAAAATACGTCTGTTTCTTCCTCAGCAGTAGAATAAATTCAAACTCTTGGCATGGATACAAAATATTTGCAATCCAGCTACAGTCTCACTAAAGGCAGAAACCATAAAAAAAAAAAGAGTGCCAAATAAAAATAAACTACATATGGTAAAATGTCATAGACAAAGTTAAAAGGCAAAAGACATATACAGGGTAAGTCAATATGTAAAGAGTTATTGCAAGTTAATAAGAAGAGGACAAATAGCTTACTAAATAAATGGGCAAAGGATATGAAGAGATATTCCTCAGGAAAAGAAATATACATGTAATGAAATGTGCATATGAAAGGCTAATCATTCTGTCTGCTACTTGAAATGCAAATTAGAAAAGAAGAGATGCCTTTTTGTTTTAGTTTGTTTTAACTTAACATTTGGAAAGATTTAAAGAGTTTTGCTGAAGCGCTGGGGGAATGAGCATTTCCATACGGTGCCTTTGCTAGGACATGATGGAATTAACTTTCTGGAGGACATTTGTCCACGTGTATCAAAAATCTTAAAAAATGTGTTTGTTGCCATGATCTCATGATTTCAAATCCAGTGATTTATTCTCAGGAATACTTGCAGAAGTAGACAAAGATGTATGTGCAAAGATGTTTCTTGCCATAGTTATTTTATAAGACTAAAAACTCTAATAAATGTCTATCTATGAGGAATTTGCCTATCACATTATGATGCAGTCATACCATGGGTTATATACATAGTAATACATGTACAAGGAGCCCTGGTGGCACAGTGGTTAAAGCACTTGGCTGCTAACCAGAAGGTCAACTATATAAAAATTAATTCTAGAGATACGAAAGCATCTTGGATTGGATGTGGCTCTACCATTATCACCTTCACTCTGCCCCTGGCTTGCAGTGTGACCTTGGTCAATTCATTTTACCTCTGTGAACTTAGATGACCAAACCAAACCCACTGCTGTTGAGTTGATTCTGACTTATAGCGACCCTATAGATAGGACAGAGTAGAACTGCCCCATAGGGTTTCCAAGGCTGTAAATCTTTATGGAAGCAAACTGCTATATCTTTGTCCCACAGAGTCAGCAGCTGAGCACTTTAACCACTGCACCACCAGGGCTCTGAGTTTAGATTACTTGTCTGCAAATAAAAGGATTGATGCTATCCCCCTCTGAGTATCAAAATAATTATCAACTAAATATATATTTATTATCAGTTTGCAGAATGGGAATGGGAAACGGAGGCATACACAAGTTAAAATGCCCCTTGTGATGTCATCAGGAGCTTGTCATACACCTGGAATAACTTCTACAACTCACAGAAATTAAACAGAATGGCTTCAATACAATTTTCAGTGTCAGCAATGATTTAAGAGAAGTGGTTTCAGGCATTATTTCCTTTTATTACTGGGTGAAATTTCTTCAAATGTGTATTGAGATGACCTGAGAATCAGGAGAGAAAACAATGAATCACTGATGGGGAAGAAACAAATCTTAAAGAGAATCCCAATAATGCAACATTTATCATTCTCTCTTCTTGATTTATCTTCTAATCTGAATGAACATTAGCTTTTTCCTTTGTGTGACCGATGTTGCTTTAAAAGGGCATTCTTTTCTAACTAAGCATGGTAAATAAAATTCAGATCCTTAGGATGAAACAGGATCATCAACATTTACAGTTTCCATCTCCCTCCACTATACTTGGTCAATTTGTGGATAGTGTCTGATGTTTGAATCAGTATTTTCGTACGGTAAGGTGAAGCAAATCAGGAATTTCCACTGGTTTGGTCAATCTGTTTTCTTTAGGTTATTCAATTTTAGAATCACAGAGAAAAAACTAAGGATCATCCTGACTTCTGGCAAAATTGCTTTCTTGTCCACGTTTGTCTGTGATTTCCTTTTGTCTTCTTTTGGGGCTTCCTTTTTGTACTCCACCAGTTATCTAGAGGTCTCTTATCATAAAGTGATCTACTAAGGTAACTCATATTAAATTTTTAATGATTTAATATGTACCCTTTCCCTACAATTGGAAACCCTGGTGGCATAGCAGTTAAGAGCTATGGCTACTAACCAAAAGATCGGCAATTCGAACCCACCAGGCATTCCTTGGAAACCCCGTTGGGCAGTTCTACTCTGTCCTATATAGGGTGGCTATGAGTCGGAATTGACTCGATGGCAATGGGTTTGGTTCCCTGCAATTAAAGCTTTGCGTTTCAAAGAGAAGACTGCCTCTAATGGCGGATTTTCTGGAAATGAACTGACTGTGAGGAGGAGCCATTCATGCTTAGAGGTCCTTTCAGGGGACTTAGAATCATATTACATGAAGTTATGATTACTAAACTTGGTAATATCAATTTCAGGCCCTACACCAGACCTATTTAATAAGAATCTTGTGATGTTCTTTTAAAAATAGCATTTTAAAAAGCTAATAGGTAATTTTGATGATCAGCTTTGTTTGATATTTGTGTCCTTCTGTGGTGAAATGAGTTCCTTTATGTGACCTGTTGCTTTGCCTTAGCTCTTTGGAAAAAAAGCTTGAGAGATTTTTCCTCTAAGCCCTGAGGAGCTACCTTTGCCAGTTTGGCATAGTTTTCTACACCAAAGGGTTTGTGACATTTCCTGGGTAAGCTGTAAACAACTTGTGGTTTGATACTTTTTGTCTGGCCCTGGGCTGCAGCCTGACCTGTGATGTGTATGCACCTTGCAGGGACTGCTCAATAGACTTTGCAAATGAAGAGTCTGTAGTCTATTATGCACTGAAGTACCTACAGCTCATGGAGAGGGGATTAGTCTGTTTGTATCCCTGGTGGGAGAGCCATTCCTTGAAATAGATGAGGAGTTTGTAGATATAAGCAGCCAACCACACAGATGTTTTTGAGACAGAAAGTAGCAGGAAGAGAAGCAGCAGGATAGAAGCTTAAAGAAGAAAGAAGATAGAAGATTCAGAGAGGGAAGAGGCAAGGAACCTCCTAAAAGAGCTGTAATATGGATAAAGGGCTGTAAAACTGAAAACAGCAAGAGGCCCAGCAGGGGCCCCGGCGGCAGAGTTACTGGTGACAGACGGCAGGGCCAAGAGGAGCCTGACCTGAGGAGGCCAAGAGGAGCCTGTCCTGAGGGAGCTGAGAAGAGCCTGTCTTCAGGGGACCAAGAAGGGCCTGTCCTCAGGGCCCTGAGAGGATGTCTGTCCTCAGGCAGCTGGGATAAGTCATGCACAGTCAAGAGAGCAGAGAGAGCTGTCTTGCACTGAAGAAGAAAGACTTTTCCTACATGCTTCTTGATCCTGATCCTGATCCTGAGTTGTAGCCTTTTGATCCTGATCTCAAGTTGTACCCTGTTCCTTAATAAGCCACTTAACTGTAAGTATGGACTGTGAGTTCTGTGTGACCATTGCAACGAATTATCAAACCCTGAAGAAAAGTAGAGAGTGCCCTGGGGGGGACAGCTTGTGTCAGAATCGGTAAAAAGTTTGCAGAGTGAGGTATTTTTGACCTCTACCTCATAGGGATCAACCTTGGGCTGCTCTTGATTCACATTATCCCCCCTAAATTTAGATAGGTTCGGATGCTACTATTACTACTATTAGTCCCATTTTACACTGTCCATTTCACTCATCACAAATAATATTTATTTATGTTGAAAAGAGTGGGAGATTTAGTTTTAATAGCACTACTTCGATTTCTTTTTATACTTTTCCTATTTTTGTGAATACCAAAACCCAAAACCAAACCTGTTACCGATTCATAGTGACCCTACAGGACAGAGTAGAACTGCCCCATAGCATTTCCAAGGACCAGCTGGTGGATTCGAACTACTGACCTCTTGGTTAGCAGCTGCGTTCTTAACCACTGTGCCACTAGGACTCCTTTTTGTGAATAGTTCTGTACAAACCCGTAAAATATATTTAAGAGTAATGTTGCTAGAACTACAACCTACTCAAGTTTCTCTCTCACCCCCGCCCCACTCAAACTACGGGCAGGATGGACATGTTGCAAAATGATTAACTGCATAAAAATAGTCAGGATCCAGGTAAAAAATGACTTCCTAATATTAAAAATCAATATAATGGCAATAATTTTGGCTTAATATAATTTGGCAGATTATGTGAGAACTGACCATAATTTTCAAATAAGTACATGACTCATCTTTAAACGAAGGATTTCATAGACAAAATGTTCCACATTAAATGAGTGTCTCAAAGACATATGACTGAATCACCTAAAGAGTTGTATTTCAGCTCTTTCAAACCCTATTCCTAACTAAGATATGTGGATGACATCATATCTCTTGGTCAGAACAGTCATTCATCAATAATGTGGACTGTGACCACTCAGAACAGATCAGAATATATTTATTGTTTTGTTAGAATGCACCCTATTTCTGTTAATTTTCTATGGAGATTACATAGTTCACCAATTTGAGGAAGAAATGGTGAAAAAAAATGTAAGACATTCTGATAGAACACTTTTGGTACGTGATCTTCTTTTTATTCTAGCTCTCTTCCAGAAAGTAGAAATAAATTATAAATGGCAGGAATGAAGACCATGAGGATGAAAACATTGGCCTACGATTGTCATGTGCAAAAACATTCTCAATTTATCCAACTTCGTGTAAATTTAATTTCCAATTATTTAAGCTTTTATTAGGTGTATTTTATTTCATTGTGCATGGGAATTTAAGAAAAGTTAACCCAATGAGAACCTAAAAGGGAGCTCATGGAGTTCTGGCAAAATGGCGCTCTAGGCAGAAGCACCGTGCTGTCCCTCCACAGCAAAGATCCGAAAAACTAAGCCAAACAGAGAATACAACAATCCTGAAACCCTAAAACATCAAATGAAGATATAAAGAACCCAGTCAAGCACAAAATGGAGTGAGAAAACTGACAGAGAATGGAGAGCGAGGAGGGATTCATGCAGAGGTCCCCTACCAGCTAAAGTAGCGCGGATCCGCCATCTTGGACTCCTATCAGAGCAAACAGGGGGTACGAGAAAGCAGCCTCACGGAGCGTCCAGCGGGAGACAAAACAACCGGTAATTGGTGATATACGCTTTCCCACCCCCCACCCTTCTTC
>NW_004444090.1:6748285-6786066 GCF_000243295.1 Trichechus manatus latirostris
CTTGGACTTCTTCCTTCACTACCATAGTTTCCTGATCATATGCTACCTCCTGAAATGGTTGAAAGTCAACCAATTCTTTTTGGTATAGTGACTCTCTGTATTCCTTCCATCTTCTTTGGATGCTTCCTGCATCATTTAATATTTTCCCCATAGAATCCTTCAGTATTGCAACTTGAAGCTTGAATATTTTCTTCAGTTCTTTCAGTTTGAGAAATGCCAAGCGTGTTCTTCCCCTTTGGTTTTTCTAACTGCAGGTCTTTGCACATTTCATTATAATACTTTACATTGTCTTCTCAAGCCACCCTTTGAAATCTTCTGTTCAGCTCTTTTACTTCATCATTTCTTCCTTTTGTTTTAGCTACTCAACGTTCAAGGGCAAGTTTCAGAGTCTCTTCTACATCCATTCTGGTCTTCTCTTTCTTTCCTGTCTTTTTAAAGATCTCTTTCTTTCTTCATGTATGATGTCCTTGATGGCATTCCCTAACTTGTCTGGTCTTTGGTCATTAGTGTTCAGCACATCAAATCTATTCTTGAGATGGTCTCTAAACTCAGGTGGGATATACTCAGGATTGTACTTTGGCTCTGGTGGACTTGTTCTAATTTTTTTCCGTTTCAGCTTCAACTTGCATATGAGCAATTGATGGTCTGCTCTGCAGTCAGCTCCTGGCCTTGTTCTGACTGATGATATTGAGCTTTTCCATAGTCTCTTTCCACATATGTAGTCAGTTTGATTCCTGTGTATTCCTTCTGGTGAGGTCCATGTGTATAGTTGCTGTTTATGTTGGTAAAAAAAGGTGTTTGCAATGAAGAAGTTATTGGTCTTGCAGATTTGTATCATGCAATCTCTGGCATCATTCCTATCACCAAAGCCATATTTTCCAACTACTGATCCTTCTTTGTTTCCAACTTTCTCATTCCAATCACTGGTAATTAGCATGCATCCTGAGTGCATGTTTGATCAATTTCAGAGTGTAGAAGTTGGTAAAAATCTTCAATTTCTTCATCTTTGGCCTTAGTGGTTGGTGTGTAAATTTGAATAATAGTCATATTAACTGGCTTCCTTGTAGGCTGTCATGGATTCAGTTGTGTCCCCCAAAAATATGTGTCAACTTGGTTAGGCCATGATTCCCAGTATTGTGTGGTTGTCCTCCATTTTGTGATTGTAATTTTATGTTAAAGAAAATTAGGGTGGGATTATAACCACCTTACTAAAGTCGCATCCCTGATCCAATGTAAAGGAAGTTTCCCTGGAGTGTGGCCTGCACCACCTTTTTTCTTAAAAGAGATAAAAGGAAAAGGAAGCAAGCAGAAAGCGGGGACCTCATACCACCAAGAAAGCAGCACCAGGACTGGAGTGCATCACTGGGACCCGGGTTTCCTGCACCAAGAAGCTCCTTGTCCAGGGGAAGATTGATGAGAAGGACCTTCCTCCAGGGCAGACAGAGTGAGAAACCTTCCCCTGGAACTGACACCCTGAATTTGGACTTCTAGCCTACTGGACTGTGAGAAAATTAATTTCTCTTTGTTAAAGCCATCCACTTGTGGTGCTTCTGTTATAGCAGCATTAGACGACTAAGACATAGGCATATGGATATTATCCTATCACAGACAGCATTGTACTTCAGGATAGTTCTTGAAATGTTCTTTTTGATGATGAATGCAATGTCATTCCTCTTCAAGTTGTCATTCCCGGCACGGTAGACCATATGATAGTCTAATTCAAAATGGCCAATACCAGTCCATTTCAGCTCACTAATGCCTAGGATATCGATGTTTATGCATTCCATTTCACTTTTGACAATTTCCAATTTTCCTAAATTCATACTTCGGACATTCCTGGTTCCGATAATTAGTGGATGTTTGCAGCTGTTTCTTCTCATTTTGAGTTGTGCCACATGAACAAATGAAGGACCCAAAAGCTGGACTCCATTCATGTCATTAAGGTTGACTCTACTTTGAAGAGGCAGCTCTTCCCCATTCATATTTTGAGTGTCTTCCAACCTGAGGGACTCATCTTTCAGCACTATATCAGACAATGTTCCACTGCTATTCATAAGACTTTCACTGGCTAATTATTTTCAGAAGCAGACCGCTGGGTCCTTCTTCGTAGTCTGTCTTAGTCTGGAATCTCAGCTAAAACCTGTCTGCCATGGGTGATCCTGCTGGTATTTGAATGCTGGTGGCATAGCTTCCAGCATCACTGCAACAAGCAACCCCAACAGTATGACAGACTGACAGATGCATAGGGGATATATATATAAAACTAAGCCCATTGCAGTCGAGTCCATTCCAATTCATAGCGACCCTATAGGATAGAGTAGAACTGCCCCATAGTGTTTCCAAGACTGTAGTCTTTACAGAAGCAGACTGCCACATCTTTCTCCCATGGAGCAGATGGTAGGTTTGAACAGCTAAACTTTCGATTAGCAGCCAAGTGCTTTAACCACTGCATCACCAGAGATCCTAGTGTCACTCTTAGGGTATGAAAAATATTGATCTTTATATTTATCCACATTTATGCTTGGCCTCCATATAGAAATTAAAGAATTACCTGAAGAATAACTACCTAATCTTTATTTTGCCTCTAAAAAGTTAACTAAATTACTGGAAAAAGAGACGGAGTCTGAACAGATTGTATTTGTGTATTTAAGGGAGAGGTTACAAATACCTCCCTCATGACTGGGAATGAAGAGCAAATTGACTTTCTTGTAGAATTTTGGGATTATCCATTGCAAAGTGAAAAAAAAATTTAAATGTCAATATGCTGTTGTGGAAATCATTTTCAAGAAAAGGGGATCTAAACTAAAAGGAAGAGAAAAATATCAAAACAAAACAAAACGTTGCCAAACAGAAAAATCTGTTATGTTTCCACTGCTTGAGGTAAAGAGACTAGCTTTTACAAACACTTTTCTATTATTCATACCAAGCAATTATTTGCTTCCACAAATAATTATCCTTATTTCTCTTTCTTTGTTTAAATTTATTTTTATCTAAGCAATCTGAGATATGAACTAAGAAGTAGCTCAAAATAGTGATAAACTTTGAGTTTGCTAGATTGTATTGAACCTTCATAGTATCAGAGAGAGAAAGGGAAAGTAAGAAAGAGAGAAAAGGGAGAGTTAGGAAACAAAAGAGAGAGAGAGAGAGAGAGAGAGAGAGAGGCTGTCACAAAGAGAAGAATGGTAGGCAGTGAGGTGTTATTTCTTTCCAGGCTTCTAACTGGCAGCATCAATAAGTATTTCCTGTGAGTACATCTGGAGCATCAGAAGAGAGCTGTGTCTGTCAGAATCTGATACATACTGAAGCAGAGCAAAGGGATTTGGGGATTGGCCCATTGTATTAGAAGCGTCAGTTATTCCATTAAGACAAGTGGTACCTTTAAATTAAACTATGATAATTTAGAAGCTGACATTGATTTTCCACTATAATTTGCTGCCTCTAAACAAGCAGTGAATGGTGTTCAACTTAAGGTTAGAGTGCAGAAAAAGTATATGCCTATTAAAGTAGAAACTGCATTTCAAAAGTTGGCAGGTAGTCCAGTTAGTTGAAGGGAAAATTATTGAAAAAAGATTGAAACTGCTTTTATGAATAAAACATTGAAGGGCAACATCAATAGAAACAAAAACCTACTGCCACGGCCATAATGTTTCTTAACTGACACATTAAATCCCCGTGGGACTCTGGTCTAGCCAGTATGTTGGACAGTAGTGTCAAAAGTCACCTTCTTCATTAATATTTTTCTTTAATACTACTTTTTGATTTTTCCAACACTTCAGTGTGGCAGTATATGAGTGTCCTCATCATATATAAATGTTGGTGCCTCTATTCCTGTCTTCCTCTCTGTGGGCACTCTAAAGCCTCCTCTATTTCCACCTATACACTGTTGATTCTGAGATCGGTAACTGAAAAATCCTCGACTTCGGTCCTGGGTCCCTTCTCCTCTTGCCTCCTTAGGAACCTCCCCCATTTTCATCACTTTCCCCTCTCTCTTTAGGTTCTTCTTCATTGCTAGTTTCTTTTCAGAAGCATTTAAATTTACTAAAATTTCTCCTATATTAAAACAACAACAATAACGCAATGATTAAAAAAAAAATCTTATTTTACCCTACTTTCAGCTACTACTCTAGCTAACTTCTCCTTCCCAGCAAACTTTTTGAATGAGTTGACTCTGCTCTCTTCGTACTTCCCACTCCCTTTTCCAATGACTGCAGGGTGGCTTCTGAGGCCACCTCTGAACTGGAAGCAGGGCCTGCTTCGTAGGTATGAGACCAGGGTAATTGCACGGGGTTTGGTGCTCAGAAGGGAACACCTGCACTTGTAGTTTTATGCTCTGCGGTGGCCATCTTGAATTTTTTCATAATTATCTTTGAATTTGTATTTTGTAGGTGAAATATGATGGGACAATGGATTATGCTTTGGAAGGGGCGTATGGTGTGGTCTCCCTGGAAGTCGTTCTTGGCAGTCTGCTCCTGCCCTTGCTCAGCAAATGCTGCCACCCTCTGCCCAGGTGGAAACCAGTGTTTGGGGGTGGGGGCAGAGACCTAACTAGGGGTTCCCTGGGCCTTGCCTGTGTGCCCTGGGTGCCACTTGAGGTGGGGTGCCAATTAGCAGTTTGTATTGGCCATCATAGTTTCTACTGACAGCTGTGAGAGATCATTCAGCAATTTAACACTAATTGCCCTAGGCACTATTTTCCATAGTTAGGCCCCTGAGTAGGGGGTGGGGGGTGACCAAAGGCTGTATTTGCTTTGCCTTTTGCCCTTTGTCCCTAATGGATGATAAGGATGACATCTTTAGGATGGGATTAGGAAGCAGTTCCTACTTACTAGTTTCTTCCCATAAGCATTTAAATTTACTAAGATCTCTCCTCTATTAAAACAACCACAACAAAAAACAAACTTAAAAAAATCTCCTTTTGTCCTATTTCCAGCTGTTGGGCTGCCTGGGTTGTCAGAACCATGGTGAGTTGTGGGGAGAGTGTAGGGGGCAACTTGGCAGGGGACTTATGTCAGCCCTATATCCAGGTACCTTGTGCATCCAGGCAGGGGGACTACAATGCCCTGGGGATTGCCTGGTTACTATAGGATGAGGCTGCAGGCCCATCAAAAGGGGAGGTTAACTTTCCTGCCCCTGGCAACTGCATGCTCACTGTGCATAGAGCCCTGCAAATTTTGTAACTGGCCTTGATTGGATGCTGTTTCCCCCAACATCACAGGTGCCCTACAGGCTGCTAAATTCAGTGGCTCCTCACCCAGTTTGCCTTCCTTAACCTCTCAGGAGTAACCCTGGTAGCATAGTGGTTAAAGCACTAGGCTGCTAACCAAAAGGTTGGCTGTTGAACCTACCAGCCACTCTGCTGGAGAACGATTTGGCAGTCTGCTTCCATAAAGATTGCAGCCTTGGAAACCCTATGCGGCAGTTCCACTCTGTCCTATAGGGTTGCTATGAGTCTGAATCAGCTGGATGGGCAATTGGTTTGGTTTGGTTTAACCTCAGGAATTTTACCACCTTCGACCACTCCTTCCTCCCTAACCCTATTCTTCCCTCGGCTTCAGTTCCCACCGTGGTGTCCCTGGTTCTTCTTCCTCTGTCACTGTCTCGGTTGGATTTGCAGAATTCTTTCGCTGACCTCTTGCTTACTGGTTAGTGATTTGGTTTTGGTCTGAAAATCTCTGCCCTTCACATTCACACACTCCTCTTTCCTGTGTTCATTCCACTATGTGCTGACTGCCCAGTCAACATCTTCCTCTCAGACGTGAGCACCAGCCCTGGCTATGCCACTGTGTCCAGTGGGATAAGATTCTGACCATACCTTATGTTCCTTCCTGTCCCACAGGACACATATATTCTTATTTATTTATTTATTTATTTTAAAACTATTGTGTTTTAGGTGAAAGTTTTTAGAGCAAATTAGTTTCTTATTCAAAAGTTTATACACAAATTGTTTTGTGATATTGGTTGCAATTCCCACAAGGTGTCAGTGCTCTACCCCTTTCCCTTTCCACCCTGTGTTCTCTGTGTCTATTAATCCAGTTTTCCTGTCCCTTCCTGCCTTCTTGTCTTTGCTTTTGGACAGGTATTGCCCGTTTGGTCTTGTATACTCGATGGAACTAAGAACCGCATTCCGCATGTGTTTATTATTTGTTTTATAGGCCTGTCTAATCTTTGGCTGAAAGGTGGACTTCAGGAATGGCTTCAGTTTTGAGTTAGCAGGGTGTCCAGGGTCCATAGTCTGGGGGCTTCTTGCAGTTTCTGTCAGACCAGGAAGTGTGATCTTTTTTTTGTGAATTTGAATTTTGTTCTACATTTTCCTTCTGCTCTCTCTGGGACCCTCTGTTGTGGTCCCTGACAGAGCAGTTGGTGGTGGTAGCTGGATACCGTCTAGTTCTTCTGGGTTCGGGCTGGTGGAGGCTGTGGTTCATGTGGTCCATTAGTCCTTTAGACTAATATTTTCCTTGTGTCTTTGGTTTTCTTCATTCTTCTTTGCTCTGAATGTGATGGGACCAATAGATGTATCTTAGATGGCCACTTGCAAGCTTTTAAGACTCCAGATGCTACTCACCAAATTAGGATGTAGAACATTTTCTTTATGAACTATGTTATGCCAATTGACCTAGATGTCCCCTGAGATCATGGTTCCCAGCCCTCCGCCCCAGTAACTCCGTTCCTCAAGATGTTTGGATGTGTCTTTGAAGCTTTTATGACTTTGTGTTGGTCAAGTTTTGCTGACTTCCCCTATATTGTGTGTTAGGATACATGTGTTCTTCCCAGGTAGCTGAGAAGTTTATTTTTTCTAATAGCTGCTGCTTAGTCAGAACCTCCTAAAAGCTAGGCGTGTTGTTTATATAATTTAATTCTAGGACTCACACTTATATGTCAAAGTATATATCATCTACATTTTACAGATGAAGAAATAGAGGCTCAGAGAACTTAAAAAACTCTCCTAAGGTCACATAACTACTAGAGTGTTCTTCAAATGTTGGTTAAAGGAGGTTACTACTAGAATGTTCTTCCCTTTGCTTTCTATGGTTTAATATTCACCGGATGTTAATATACCCTCTGGGGAAAGGCATCCTTCTCCACCTAATGTAAGTAGGTTGGTCTTATTACTCCTCAACATTGTACCCTTTTTATCATCAAAGGGCTTATCACCATTTGTAACTATGTATTTATTTCTTCTATGCTTGTTTTTATACAATAGCCTGTCTTTCTTTTTTTCCCAGTGCCCTCCACTGCATCTAAAACACAGTAGATTCTTAGTAGCTGTTTATTAAACAAGGAGATCTTCACTGAAGCTCATTTCAAAGGGAAATATCTCTCTGTATTTTCCCCACTCTTCTCTTGTTTGTGCTCTCTCCAGTTGGAGGGCTGGACTGACACTGAAGAGATGCATTTGGAACATTTAACTTGCTGAGGAATATAACCATTCCAGTGCTTAAAAGCCTATGAATCCCAGTTGAGAGCTTTCTGCTTTTGACTAACTCTCCGCTAGTTAAATTACAGATCCAGCAGGTGAGGCCTGTGACACTGCCACACTTGGTGGAGTGCTGCAGGGAGACTGGGCATTCCATAGGTGCTTTCACCTCTCCATCTGTTAGCACACTGAAATGCTCCTCAACTTGATTTAGAAGTCAGCACTTTACAGAAGGGAATGGAGGGTTGAGAGGTGTGGCAGAGCTCCCACTTCAGTAAGATAAATGATGGTGCTGGGTTTTGCTGTGGTTATGGTTGAAGAAAGTGCCGGACTAGGACAAGTCGCTGAGGATGAGGTGGGCTGCCTATGCATGTCTTACTGCAGAAGTTCAAGAAGGAGTGATTTTAAAGAAATAGAGGCTTAGCTTCTGAAGCATGCAATCATGCCAACAAGATTGCTTGTAGGTAAATATATTTTCAGAATCTTTTTGGTAATTGTTTTTCACTTTATGTTATTATTATTTTTTTCACCCCAGGAGCTTCAAACATGGGTAGCTTGTTTTAGTTTTCAAATGCCGTTAACAAACACAGTGATGAGCCTTAATAACATTAGTGATGACAGTGGAAGATCTTGCTGCACAGTTTTATTAATGAGGCATGGAATGCCTTAAATCTTAGGATTTAAATAGAGAAGTAGTCTGCCTCCCTCATTCCCTCCAAGGACTTTGACTTGGAAGGATTCTTGCAGTAAACAAGTTTGCCTTTATACACAGACCACAAGCTTGGGTCCCCATTTGTGACTTGATATTTAGTTTTGATTAATTAAAAGAGCAGAGCTTTGACTCTGACTCTTGGCAATTTTTGCTTGCTCCAGTTCAGCCTCTAGTATGTCAGACTGTCCTTGGTCTGTGGCCTGGAACGCTGCTGCCGATGGTTTTGCGGAAGCTGCCCAGCATGCTGCCCTTTGTTTTGAGGCCCCAGTGTCCAGCTCCACCATGCAAGGTGAGCCAAGTATGCCATCTCTGAAATTACTTCCTCACTTGCCTCTTCAGTTCCTGAAAGTGCTGCTGCGGTGGTTGTGGTCAGCGACCCAAGAAGCCAGTGGTTCAGAGCGAGAAGTATCAAATGCTATTAGGGGGCTGCCTGTCTCGCTGCCCAGTCCTCTCTACAGACAGAAGGGGATTCATGTCAAGTAAACTTGTTGAAAACTATGCATTGTTGAAAATAGAGATGCCAGTGATTTCCTAAGAGCTTCTGAAAACTGAATCCCATCCCTGGTCTGAGTCCCCGGCTTGATCACCTGCCCAGAGATTAAAGGAGTCAGGATTTAAGCAACTGACTCTCTTAGTATGCTGTTACTGTAAATCTTTTATTTGATTCCTTCTGCCTAAGATTAAAGGCACCTGTCTGCTTCTAAAACCCCATTATTTCAACTTTTAAATCATAGCTGTCAGGATTTCTTAAAGCGTGCTGCATTAGAAATATCTAGGGACCTTTGGGACCCTTCTTGGCCTACCTTTATCTATCAAGATGAGTTGGAAGGAGTAGGGTCTAGGAATCTTCATTTTTAACAAGTGTTCACAAGCTCCATGAACATTTGAAATCCACTAAGGTGAATAAAGCACGGTGCATGGTATACAGTAGGTGCCCAGTAAGTAGTAACTGTTAATATGTTAAACCCACTGATATGAAAACTCATAGGAAATAAGATGGAAAGAAAAAAGCCTATTAACCCTTTTTGAATCCTGTAGAGAATTTTGCTTGAGAATGTGCTCTCTTTAAGCTTACTGCCCCTAGATGAATTAAAATTTGATGATAGAATTTAAGATTTCAAAAAAGAAAAGTGGCCAGTACGACTTGCAATTGAGTGCTGAGGAAAACTAGTGACACAAACACCAAAGGGACTTTTAAAGTGACCACAGAGATTCTTAGGTATTTTTTAAAGGAAAATTGGAAAAAATATTCCTTTATAATACAAAGAAAATTATAAGAAAGCATAACCATAAAAACCAGTTCTTAAATACTCTCATTGTGTGAGGAACTTATTCACACACACTCTTTCTCTTGTTCTGTGTATTTTTATATTTCCAAAAGGCATATAATAGAGAAGAACAGGGGGGTGGGATAGAGTGGATGATAAAATAAATGAGCATAAGGGCATATCAAGGTAAAAGTTTCGCATCTCCCATTTCTTGGAGTTCATTGGAAGTTGGAGGTCACAGGGTTAAAAGAGATGTCCAGTAGTGTCTATTAAGGAGAATATTCCCCCAGTTTAGTTACAAAAAGTAGAATATTTCTCAAAATAACAAATATGTTTTTTAAATGAACCACTGGTAGAGCAACTGTGAAAGAGGTTGTTTAGAAAATTATCTTTGTTTATATCCCTTTATGTGTGTGTCTTGGTGCAGGGGTTAAGAGCTCGGGTGCTAACCAAAGGTCGGCAGTTCGAATCTACCAGCCGCACCTTGAAAATCCTATTGGGCAGTTCCATTCTGTCCTATTGGGTCACTACAAGTTGGAATCGACTCGACGAACATGGGTTTGGTTTGGTTTTGGTTTATGTGTGTGCCTCGGTTTACTTACTTCCTTAAAACGTATTTTCTGGTTGTGTTAAAGAGGTAAGATATTGTACAGAGCTAAATGACTATATTGGTCGCTTAGGTATTTTTGTATTTCTCTCCTTTATATCTGTAGAAGTATTTTCTTATTTCTATGCGTAGAAGTATTTTCTTATTTCTATGCTTATGTTGAAAAGAAAAAATTGGGTTGTAGAGATAGGTGGCCTCTTTGGTGATGAGTACCCTACCCTAAGACTCAAAACACAAGGTCTAACAGGAGAACCTACAAACGAAGCTTCTCACCATCATAAAACATTGGAATTTTTTGCACAAAGTTTCTAGAGAAAATTCTTGAGACTTTCTAAAATATATGCCTCATGAATTAAACTTTGTTGAAGTGATCCTAAAAATCACAGTTTGTGCTGGCATTGTTTAAATGTTGAATTATAAACAACCATTTAGGTTTTCACCCTGTATTTTGCTTTTATCAATGCTTACTGAAATTCTGTTGGAAGCTTAATAGGAAATATATTAAAAAAACCTGTTTTCTCTTTGTTACAAATGCTGTTAAGAGACTTACTGAAAGAGAAAATGAAAATCAATGGCTAAAAATATGGTCTATATTGTCAATGGATTTAAATCACTGATCTTTTTTAGTGTGTTCCCCATTAACAACAGTAACAGAGATCTCTGGGCTCAAAGAAAAATATATTGAAAATTAAAATCTCAGGACATGAATACTTAAATGATTCAATTACAAAAATTCATTATACATTAAAAATGTCGTTTTGTCATCTAATTGACATTATCCTGAGGATATTGTGAAATTATTTCATGCCATTAACACAACAATAGGTAAATAGTTTCTCCAGTCAGGAATCTGATTCTCTGAATATACTAGAAATCTTTTAGGTCCTGTTGATATTAGCTTGTTAGGTGCTGTTGAGTCAGTTCCGACTCACAACAACTGTATGTACAACAGAACGAAACTCTGCCCAGTCCTGTGCCATGCTCACAGTCATTGCTGTGTTTGAGCCATTGTTGAAGCCACTATGTCAATCCATCTTGTTGAGGTCCTAGGCAAACATAATTTTGACATTTATGGTTTTGACAAGATTTAAGGCATCCTGAAGATTCACAGCATTGAGTAATTTGTTAATTTGCTGAGGCACAAAACTCGTTCTGGGTACCAGTCAAGTTAGTGGGTTAATCTAGCCCAGTGTTTACATTTCATTCAGCTTTGAGATATCTACTTTTTGTATTTATGCAGATGTGAGTCTTAGGAAGTCTTACAGTATTTTAGTTCATTGAAAAATGGTCTGAAATGAATGCCTGTGGGTAATGTAAATATCACCATCTTTGCAAGTGACACTGTTCATCGATTTTTGTAGGTATTGTAGATTTAGGTAAGTTCATAGTTAATATTACCACAGTAACGGTATAAAGTAAAGTGGGGTAGAAATTATTTGGTGGAGAATTTATTTTAAAAGCTTTATACATTACTCTAATACTTTTCTTTATAGAATCATTAAGGATTTGAGTCACTGAAATTAGTTATAATTTACTACCTTAAAGGAGGAAATTATATGTTGTAAAAGTTGTTCACGCTTGGATTTAGGAACCAGAAAATGTCTTTGAAGATATTTATCATGATGTATGTCAGGGGCTTTAACAACTTTCCATAAAGAAGGCACAGCATACTCGAATAAAATAGAAATTCAGATTTTCAAGAACTAATTTTTTTCCTTTAAGGTTGTTTGTAAACACTGTGATGCTTACTGGTGGGAGGCAGGGCATTGTGATGTTGTGGGGAATAACCTCGGGGTTACTGAAGTTTTAAGACGTAGTACCTTAAGCCATTTCTGAGAAGAATTTTCATCATTTGGCATTTGCTGTAATTACTGAGATCTTCACACTGGCCATTCATGGGCAGGGCTGGATTACCCAGTAAGCAAGGTACGCACAAGCCCAATTGTGCCTTCCCACCAATCTGCAGTGCACAATTTCACCTGTTCCCACTACATCAAAGATGTGGTGAAACCCATGTGAAATTGCTCACCACAGATAGGCAAGTAAATACAGTTAAGCCCTTGCAAATCTTCCTCAGTGCAAGCTGGTGCATACCGTGCTTACTGCTTAATCTGTCCCTGTTCATGGGGATAGATTTGTCACCTGACTTGTGTTAACTGAACTGTCATCAGTACCTGTTTGAGCCTAGAGAAACTTCTCACCGTGTGAACCATCTCTTATCAGATCTTCAAAGACAAATCCAAAAGGATCATAAGCAGTTTGTGATATAGTCAACAGAGCTGGAGTAAGAAACCACCTACCTTGGAATGTTTTTCTTGTCTTAGTTGAAGTCAGAAGCTCTGTGCCCAGTGCTTGCTAAAATGTTATTTTGTGCTCTGAATACCAGTAGCGCAGAGCTGGAGAGGCTTTGTAGAAGATATTGGTCTAATCATTTATCCTCTCTCTGTCCAGAGGATAGGACTGAAGCCTGTCTTTCCTAGTCACTCTCATATTCTTTTATATTGTGAGAACCACCCATGTGCACACACCCATGTAGATGTGTACAAATTAAAATAGCAGATTGTGATCATGGGTACATATTGTTAATATAAGAAAATTTTGTGGTACAAGAAAGTTGCAAGAGCAGAACCTTGTTTTATTGGGCATTCACTATTATGCTTTTTGCTTTGTCTGTGTGCAAACTAATGTGTACCTGAAAACGAGTGAAACCTTCTATCCAGAGGAAAGGGAGAGAAGAGAAAAAAAAAAATTGGAAATTTTTAGTGTCACTTTCTGTTTGTTCCCAAATAGGACAAATAGAAGAGACTTGTGCCTTATACATAAAGAAGATTTAGCTCTTGTTTGTGAAAATAGCTGGTTGTTAAACCTTTCTTTCCTGAATTAGATTTTCCTCCTGTGGCTATTTTAGTCATTGGATTTAATCTGTTTGAGCATTGATAAGTAATGGATGAAAAGCAGAATGCATCCATCTTGGGAAAACAGGAGAGTTTATGGCTGACCCATGAGTTTTGTATTTAAAGAGAGAGAAAAAGGAGAAAAAAAAAGGAAATGGATATATTTTGTTTTAATGCAAAATGCCTGAGCTGTATTGTAGAACTTCTTTTATAGATATTTCTATTTCTGACTCATTGCTTCATTTTACATCCTGCTATACGAGGTCAAAATGAATGCACTTGTTTATACGTGGAAAAGGGTTTGGGAATTTTAAAATTTAGGGAACTACTCATCCAAAGAAATTGATATAGTCCAAAAAAATGCTTATGTCACATGGGCTATCAAATCAGTTAAAAAATAAGCCATTCATTCACACTTGAATTGGATCCACTCTGCTTCACGCTTGTCACAGAAGATTCTCTCCTCTACCTCCTTTTCTTGCTCTGCACATTATTCCTGGGATCTCATACACTCACACAATGTCAGCTAGCAAGAATGAACCAGTGGGTCCCAAGGCCAGATTTTATCTAGCCTGTTCGCATCAGTGTATTTAGTATTGTGTGGTAGAGACTAATGATGTTTTGCAAGAACCATTGGCATATGTTGATTTAAAAGAACAAATATCTCTTTGGATAATGGTGATATTATTTAAGAAAAATTGTGCTGATTTTTAACTTCTTTAACTCTTCAAATGTTATGGTTTTTATTACAAGAAGCCATTATCATTAGCTTTGCATTTAACTAAGAGCAAACATGAGATGCAGTACAAAATACCTAAGTAGAATCCACTGTGAGGCAATATTGGGGAAGCCAGCACAACTTGTCCAAGGCAAGGTCATGGAAGCTCCATAGACACATCCAAACTCCCTGAAGGACCGAATTACTGGGCTGAGGGCTCTGGGGACCATGGTCTCGGGGAACATCTAGCTCAATTAGCATAACATAGTTTATAAAGAAAATATTCTACATTCAACTTTGGTGAATATTGTCTGGGAGCTTAAAAGCTTATGAGAAGCCACCTGAGATACTCCAATAGTCTCACCTCGTCTGGAGCAAGGGAGAAAGAAGAAAATCATAGACACAAGGGAAAGATTAGTCCAAAGCACTAATGGACCACAACTACCATAGCCTCCACCAGACTGAATCCAACACAACTAGATGGGGCCCGGCTACCACCACCGACTGCTCTGACAGGGATCACAATAGAGGATCCTAGACAGAGCTGGAGAAAAATGTAGAACAAAATTCTAACTCGCAAAAAAAGACCAGACTTACTGGTCTAACAGAGACTGGAGAAACCCCAAGAGTATGGCCCCCGGACACCCTTATAGCTCAGTAATGAAGTCATTCCTGGGGTTCACCCTTCAGCCAAAGATTAGACAGGCCCATAAAACAAAAAGAGACTAAGGGCACACCAGCCCAGGGGCAAGGACGAGAAGGCAAGAGGGAACAGGAAAACTTGTAATGGGAAACCCAGGGTTGATACGGGAGTGTTGACATGTCGTGAGGTTGGCAACCAATGTCACAAAACAATATATGTATTAATTGTTTAATGGTTTAATGAGAAACTTATTTGCTCTGTAAACCTTCATCTAAAGTACAATTAAAAAAAAAAAAAAAGAATCCACTGTGAGGAATTATGATGTACATGATAAAATCCTTTCCTTCAGATGATCAAAACTCATGTTTTGTTTTTACTTTAGTACTTTCACCTTTGAGGAATACTTGATACACATATATTTTTTCTTTTTTCTTTTAGGAAGTTGTTGTGTGCCATCGAGTTAATCCTGACTCATAACGTAGAACTCCTACAGTAGAACAGCCCCATAGAGTTTCTAAGGCTGTAATCTTTATGGAAGCAGATTGCCAATTCTTCTTCCTGTGGAGCAGCTATTGGGTTTGAATTGCTGACCTTTTGGTTAGCAGCCAAGTGCTTAACCACTGTGCCACCAGGGCTCCTTTTTAGGAAGTTACTTCTCCCAAATAAATTGATTCAGTTGAAACATTTTTGCTCATTTCACATAAGGCTAGCAGATCAGCACAAAATGGTGCCATTCCTTCATATATATATCGGGGATGTGGCCCATTAGTAATAAGGAATTGGATATTGGTGGAAATCTGTAATAGATTGCTACTACATGGACTCCCACCCTCGAGGAAATGAGTCCATCCCACATCCTGCTGTGCATAAACCATTCTTAAAGGACCCTTAGGTAGTTAAGAGTTAACTGTGGCTTTATTTTAATGGTAATTTGCCTTATCTTCATCTCTGCCTCTCTTTATCTTGGTTATTTTATCTGTCAAACCCTCAGTATGGTCATGTCACACTGGATATATTCAATAAATATTTTTTGAGTGAATGAGTGATACTAGAAGGTCTAGACTTTGGAAGTTCAGATTAAAGGTGAGAGAGGGACCTCTACAATGGGGTACATGAACGTCTATTAGTTAATACTGAGTTTGCCTTTTGTGTACTTTAAAACTTTCTTTCTCTAGATGGGAAAAAAAAATCCTATCTTTTTGCAGAGTAGTTTCTTTAAAGGATTATGTACACAACTCTTTGTATGACATGACTGGTAGCGTTTTTATTCTTTATTGATTCCCAAGACTCTGTAATTTTTTTAAGTTGGAAGACACTAAATAAAAACAATTGAAATAGCACAGATCAAACTTGCTTTCTGGAACAGAGACTCTGAAAGTTTAAGATGACGTATGCTTCTGAGAACAATGTCTCACATAGAGGGATATTTGTATTATCATGACCAGTTTAATTGCTGAGTTCTTTATGACCCAGAAGAGGGCTTTCCTTCAATCACATCTGTATGAAATACACCACTGCTGTTGGAAGGAAATTACAACTATTTGCTTGAAACCGTTCCTTTACAGTCAAGGGAAGGAGCTGAGAGAAACTGGCGCAGACTGAGCTGAAATGGAGCAGTTACTTGGGACAGCTTCTATTGGACATAGAAGGGGAGCTAGGGAACAGCGCCAACTTCAGTAAACATTTAAAAAAAAAATTTAAGGTCTTTTCAACTTATGTTTTCTCCCCTCTCTAAGGGTACAGGGTTTTCATCCTGACCTTTGGCTCTCTACCCATCTCCCCTCTTCAACTCCAAACAGCTCTTTGACCTCTACCCACAGCTGCTTTTTTAAAATTAGCTTTTACTCATTTTAGCCCCCATTTAAACCTTTCGCTCTCTGCTTTGCCCTTCTCTTGCCTCCTAAATAAAACTTTCAGCAAGATATATAAAGAAAAGGAAGCAAATTTGGAACTCAGACAGACTCTAAGTTCAAATCTTGACATTTTTTTCTCTTATTAGCTCTGTAGGCAAGTAGCATAGTGACCCATAGTTACCTGGATGAAGTTCTGCTGTTATTTATATATACAGCAGCAATAGCTGGGCAAAGTTATCAACTCAGTCTATTCCCAAAATCTTGTTTGCAGCTACTTGTAAATACACTGAATGCCCAATCTTGTTTGCAGCTACTTAGAAACATACTGAATGTCCAGAACAGTGCAAACAATTCTTACATGTCCCCTCAGAGTCACCTCTCAGAGCCAGTTTCCCTTCATGTGGACACTGGAACCCCTCATGCCTCTTTGTCTCTCACCCTCCTTCATTTTCTTTCCCTCTCCTCACCTAAGTTCTGTTGCCTGTAGTGAAATCTCATTTATCTCTAAGAAATTCCACGTACCCTGAATCTTCACATTCTTTCAGAGTAGAACAACTACAAACGAAACAGACTGTTAACTAATATTGATCTCTTTTGTAGACTTGTTTTGATGTGTTATTATACATAAGGAACATCTACCCTCCAAGAGCAAGGATGAGAAGTGACTGAAGGGATAAAGGAAACAGAGAACAGCGGACTCACTGTTCCACTGGACTGGGGGTGGGGGTGGGGATGGGGTAGGACAGATGTGTGAAAGGGCTTTGAACCTGGTCCTGCCACATGTATAAAGCATCCGCATTCAAGAGATAATCTAAAACAAAAAAAAAGGAAAGAAAACATAGCTTATGGCTACCTTTGCACGTCATGTATTAGCAAAGGAATCTAATTAAGCAAAACTTCAACTAAAGGATTAAAGTGGGGAGTTTCATGGGGAGCAGGAGGGACAGGGCAATTTGCTCAGTATCAGTGAAGTCACTTGATGCCAACTGTGAGCAGGGTGGTGAACCAGACAGACAGTGCTCTGCCTTTTTGAAGGCTGTAATCTAGGTAACTCAAGGAATCTTTAATCAGTATAGTGTGTGGCTACTGGGGGGAGATGTTTAAGTATATTGTGTCCTACAACAGCTGGGTCGTTTTGGGGTTCATGTAGGAAATCTCTATGTCCTTTATTATTAATCCTGAATTACCAGAGAAAAATAAGTGTCAGATTAATTTTGTTCTAAGTTTTATTTAATTAGGATATTCAGCTTTTTTATTTTTAATTAATATATGTGCTTAGCCTTTATCATTTATACTGAATTTGATATAATTTCCTGTTCAGGACTTAGAGGAACAATTTTTGTAGGTAGTATTTGTTGAGTATGATAAAATAGAGGATCAGGGAGAAAGAGGAAGACCCTCAACCAGATGGGTTGACACAGTGGCTGCAACAGTGGGTTCAAGAATAGCAACAATTGTGAGGATGGTGCAGGACCGGGCAGTGTTTTGTTCTGTTGTGCATGGGATTTGCTATGACTCAGAACTGACTCGACAGCACCGAACAACAACATGATAAAATTGAAGGCCCCTTGGTAAGTTACTTGTCCGTGGCTTGTACTTTTTCTTTCTTATTGTAAAATATTTTCATTCACTCTCAATTTTTTTTCTTTTTTCCTTTTTAAAAAAAGATGATCAGTAGTACATCTTCATACAATTAAGGAAGTTATTATTTGAAAAGTCAGGAAGCAACAGAAGATACAGATTTTAGTGTACAAGAGGGGTCAGATTGCCTCAGGAACATGAGAAAAGACCTTCAAAAAACATTGTGAAGCATTCTCTGTGAGGCCTATCACTACAGTTCTCAAAGATTGCTGCAAGATCTTTGTCTCTAAATCTCCTTGAGTACAAGTACTCTAAACCATCCCATCCCACCCGACACTTGCCCCTATCTCCTCAGGAGTGGGAGTTTCCAAAGAGGTAATCTTGACAAAGCAACATCTTCTATAATGATTGGCACTTTACAGAAAAGTAAGGAATCTGTGCTTATTCCTTTATTAATACAGGAAATGTGGTTTAAACCGCGACTTCTACAACTGCTTGGGAATGCTTAATGTTTCCCTAATGATATGGAAAAACAAAAGTTTTAGTTGAGAGATTGCAAAAATGATACATTCATAAAAAAAATCTGAGTAATTCTTACCCATAATTATTTTATTCTTCATAAAGAATAATAAAACCATAACTATTAAAGACTGCCGCTGTGATATTAACTTAGATATTGTTTATCACCTACATGCCAACCACCATGCTAGATGCTACATATAAAAAGATAAAGGAAATTGTTCCTATGCGTGAGGAGCTCACCACCAAGGTAAAAATATAAGTATTAAAAAGAAAAATAAAAAAATTAGATAAAAATATGGCACCTGTTATAATATGACATGGATAAAATGATGAAAGAATAGATTTTAAAAGTGCTTATTCATAGTCATGTGGTAGCTTAGACACTGAATGCCTGGGTCAATGCATTCTACTTTAAAAGAGGGCACATCAAACACTATATGAAGCGTTTAAGAGGAATTCTGCATAGGAAATGACAAAGGAAGGTCAAAGATGTTAACGTGCTGGTTCATGCAGGATCATTTATCAAACCATCCAATTATAAACATGTTGGGCAGGGTATGAAATGCCAAAGAATGATGCTAACATTAATCTAAGGAGCTCTTGGAGGAGACAAAATCTAATAAATGAACTGGAGTTCACCAGCACATAGCCTTTAAGGAAACCCTGGGAGTGGAAAATGCCACTAACACTTCTTATAGCAATATTGGAAACTTCCTTGAAATGGCGGACACACTCAACTGGATTTGGATCCTAGCCCTACTGCTTATTTTCTCTGTAACTTGCTAAACTTATATGAACCCCAGCCTTGCCCCTGCTCACCACATACTTCGTAGAACTTTTGTGGGTATTTATTCATTCACAAATCTATTGGGCATCATGCTAAATGCTTTATTTAATCTAATTCAATCTTCAATATCCTTATTAAGCAGATATTATTATTCTAATTTTACAGGCAAGGACACGGAAGTAATTTGCCCTGGAACACATGGCTAGTAAGTTGTAGAGCCAGGAACGGAATCCCAGTCTATCTTGCTCCAAAGTCCAAGCTTGTAATAGCTATGTCCTCATTGGACAAACCGATAATACAATGGAGACATTCAAAAAATGTCAGTACTATTCAATGAATCATTCAGCTTTTATTTAGCACCTACTATATTCTAGGCTTTCCTTCAAAAGTAAAGGTAAACAAGAACATATCAATGGAGATTTCAGGGTGATTAAAAAAATGACACGATCTGCTATTTGTCAGAATAGAGAATGATAGACTGAAACGTTAGACCTCATCTCTCATGGAAGTAATTTGCCAACACTTGGTAATTTTATTGATGGTTATAGCCATCAAGAAATCAACGTAAGGAATAATTTTTAGACCTAAAATCCCACTTACACAACATTAAAAGTTTCTATGGCTATATAGCTATAAATATGCAAGCTACAATAAGCAGAGTTTGTAGGTTTATTTTCAAACAATGAGAATTCTAAAGATGAGTTCTAGAAAGAATAGAGTTTGTTATATCTATATCATCTATATCTATATGTATTCGTATATCTATTGTTATTAGCCGCCTTTGAGTCACCCCCAACTCATGGTGACCCTATGCACAATGGGATCGAACTGTTGTAATCTATAGGGTTTTCAATGGAAGATTTTCCCCAAGTAGGGTGCCAGGGCTTTCTTCTGAGTCTGGAAGCTCCACTGAAACCTGTTTAGCATAACAGAAGCACTCAAGCCACCACTGACAGATGGCTGGTGGCTGCCCTTGAAGTGGATTGGCTGGGAATTGAACTCAGATCTCCTGCATGGAAAGAGAAAATTCTACTACTGAAATACCACTACCATCTTTCTATATCTCTATCTCTACCTACATCTATATCTATCATCTATATCTATATCATCTATATCTCTCCAAGACAATGTCAGAATTATGTAGGAAAAAGTTATGAAGACCTGTTAACATATTTCTGAGATTAAGATTAAAAAAAAAAAAATAACAGCACTAATAAAGAAAGAATTTTGGGGGTTATAGTTGAAGAATTAAACAGGAGTGGGTCAACCAAGTAATGGTTGAAAGGTGGTCCAGGAAGAGGGAACAGCATAGAGGGAAAAGCATGTTATGTAAAAGGCATGAAGATGTGAAATTAACATAGCAAATGCAGGTAACTACAATAAATTTGCTATTACTAGAATATGAAGAACAAGGCAGTGGTTGTTAGGAATTGAGCTGCAGAGGCAGAGAACATATTGTGATTTTATTAGAGGAGATTTACACTGCTGGAATTTTCTTCATTGCATAGGCATTGCACTGCAAAGTAGCAAATAGGAACAGAAATAGCCAGAAGCATAGACAAAGAAGCATCAACATTGATACTGGGACTATACTGGAACAGTATAGACAAAAAGAGGATAGAGATAGAAAAAGAGATCAAAACACAAAAAATGACAAAAGAAGAGGATCCAGATAAAACATTAGGTTGGTCATTATCCTCAAAACTCTTGGTTCAGATCTTTGTTCTTTATTGAGGATGGACTGATGATTAACGCAAGTTTCATATCATAGTTATGAGTATGTAATATTTTCAATTACATGTGCATATATATACACACATATATTTATTTATTGAGCATCTCCTATGTTAGAGACACTAATACGAGGAGCTTTTTATGATGCATAAAAAATGGATCCTGAAATTTAAAGTACAGGTGAGAAGCAACAGATGGACCAGGTGAACCCAAAAGGGGCTTGTAATTGCCTTTCTGGCCCTAAAATATGTAGTCTTGTTCCTTACCTTTCTAGATCTTCCTGTCCTGACTTACGGCTTTCATGCTCCTTTGATTTTAGCAAGCCACAGCTCCAGGTGAGAGATGCTGTTCCTCACCAGTTCAGCCTGCAGGATCTTACTGGAAGGTGGTCCCCTAGTCTTCCATTTGGGGTGGGGAGTGGGCAGACAAATGGTTAAATAAGTTTTAAACTTATTTAACGCTCCCAAATAATAAGGACATGGGATTTTGATTAAAGCCTTTATTATATTTAGCATGAATTTCCTAAATTCTGCCTTCAAGTAAATTGTACTGCGTTTTCTCAGGTATATAATTATGGGGATTCTGTTTGTAACTTGCTTGGGAGAGACTGAAAAAGTGAGTTATGCACCCAAATCCTGGATGAAATAAATCTAGAGAAAAGATGAAGACATTTTTCACTTCTAATAATTAGCAACATAGCTAACATGGATCAATTTTAATTAAAGAGCTGAAATAATAAACCAGTTAGCAAAGTCAGCTGTTGAAGAGTCAGACATACACATTTTTTTCTGCCTCTACTTGCATTGCTTTTTAACTGTGTTGAATGTTATTGCTATCACATTTAAAAGTATGTTTTTTAACCAGACAAATAAGAACTAATACCCAGTTAAAAATAATCTAAAATGTATGTCATTTTGATGATTAGATTATTTTAAACAGCAAACTGATAATTTAATGTTTTAAATTTTTGGTCATAATATTAATAAATATATATACATATATGTACTCAAAATGTTTGCTTAGTTTGAAAATAGAAGCAAAGTCATTTCAGGAGAAAGCAGTGTTACATAATATGATTAGAAAAAACATCCTCTGGCTCAAATGGTATTTTTCATATTAATGGAAGAAAACATTAACACAGTTCATCCCAAAATGAAAGAGACAACTTGATTCTTAAGGCAGAACATAATGTTATCTGTTCTAAAGCTTTACTGCAGAATTATATTACTCAATATGATGACTTTCCAGGTAAAATTTCCCAATTGATTTATCCTTCTAAATATATTAGATTTTCTTTTGGAGAATATTCTAGAAAAGCTTTGTTTTCAAATTCTTCCAAAGTAATCACTTTATCATTAGTAATCAACCACTCTATATTTTTTTTTTTACCAAATAATAATTATTTTAATTTTCTCTAAAAAAATTTAGCAACTTGTCACAGATAACTTTAATCATTTAAACATGTTTGATGATGTACACAAGAAGATGGCCATTGTTGTAATGGCCCATGTCACAGGATACAAAGTGGCCTCATGTTCAACTTGGAAGTATATACAGATTGCAGATTTTTTTTTTTTCCTGCAATCAGTTTCCAGATTAATCATACTAAAATCCTAGTTCACTATGCCACATATCCACTCAAAAATATGCAGAGACTATCTGTGATTATGAATAAGAAAGACCAAAGAAGAATTGACACCTCTGAGTTACGGTATTGATGAAGAATATTGTTTATACCATGGACTACCAGAAGAACCAACAAGTCTGTCTTGGAAGAAGTCCAGCCAGAATGCTCCTTTGAAGCAAGGATGACAAGAGTTCATCTCACATGCTTTGGACCTGTTATCAGGAGGTACCAGTCCCTGGAGAAGGATCCCATGCTTAGTGAAGTAAAGCGTCAGTGAAAAGGAGGAAGACCCTCAACGAGATGGATTGACCCAGTGGCTGCAACAATGGGCTCAAGCATAACAACAATTGAGAGGATGGCGCAGGACCTGGCAGTGTTCCGTTCTGTTGTATATAAGGTCGCTATGAGTTGGAACTGATTCAATGGCACCTAACAACAACAACATCTTTGATTATTGGACATATCCAAATTCCTTTATGTGACATTCAAGATTTTTTGAAACCTAGTTCCAGCATAGCTTTCCTGCCAATACTCACTACCTAGGGACAAACATAAATGTTTGCTGTGGAAGTACACCATAGAAGGTGGGGATTGGAGTGAGTTGAAACCTGGCTCAAGATTCACAAGCAGGACAGGAGCAAGATGGGAAACAGATCTTGCACTAATGGATTGTTCTGGAGGTGGAGTAACTAGGCAGCCTTTGAGAATGCCCAGCCATCTCAGTCACAGTTCTGGAACCAGCTGGTAGAAGATTCAATCAGGTAGGACCTCTGCACAGAAAAGAATCCAGTGGTCAATACCAGAGAACTGAGGATGAGGGATGAGAACTGGTTCAAGCTACTAGTTTGAGAACAGTATCAGTTTCTAGTCTATAGGAAGAAATAGTGGACAAGGTAGCTAATCAGAAACAAAGAGAAGAGTCAAGAGATGCCCCCCAAAGGAGGTAAAGGACAGAATAGGTGCTTGGGTTTCAACCTGAAGGCTAGGATCATAATCTTATTGGTAGAAACAGAGCAGGAGTAGTGTAGGATCCCAGTAATGATGAAAAGTCACTGGATTTTTGGGTCTGGCTTCTATGTTGACCTAATTTTAAGTCCCATCAGGTGGAAGGGCTTGGATTGTTGATGTACTTCCTGCCTTCGTCAAAGCTACCTCAGGGATTAGGGTAGGACTGAACACACAGAGACTAATTATCAGAAAAATCAGATATGGCAAAACAAGAACATCAGCGGAAGAAGAAATGACCAGAAGCTGAGGTTTCCCACCTTACCCTCCCACCCTTCCAAAATGCCAACTGCCTCTATGAGATATCATCTGCCTTTTGTTCCTAGAAGATTCTCTGTACATACATTCTCCTTTTCCCCACACCCCTATGTGTGCAGTACTTTCTCTAAATAAAATGTCCTTCCTCATGGTTAGCAACTGAATTTAGTTCCACAACATATATTAAGCAAATCCTTCATGCCAAGCATTCTGCTATAGACAGGAAGGGACTCAGTACCTGTTCTTGAGAAGCTGTCTAAATTCTACTTGTCTTTAAAATCTTCCTCCTGGATCCTTGACAGTTCACTCTTTCTCCTTGAGCTTTTTTAACCAGAATGACTTGAGGCGTTTTACATTTTTAGGTGTGTGTTAATATTAAACTCACAATGTATACCACCCCCCTTCCCTGCCACTGGAGTGGAACGTAAGTATAGATATTGCACTTTGAAACTTCTTTCCACGTATTATTTTATGTGGGACCTTGGTAAGTACTTGTTGATTTATTGGCTCTTTTAGTCTTAAAGTTTGGTGGCTTTTGCATTAGATCGTGTTAATGTCTATGCAATTTTGTCAGATATTTTAAAGCCATTTAAGGCAGTTACATTTTAGAGAAAAGTACCTTCAACTGTGAAAACAGAGGGTCTGTAATAAACAATTCTACCTTCAAGATGATATTTATTTACATCTTTATAATTAATGTAGGGGATGCCTTAATTTTATGGTCTAATTGGCACAAGTTTGCTGTCAGGGCCTAACAGTCTATTTAAAACCTGTGGCCCTACAAAACTGGGGAGAATTACCTAATCTTTGCATGTATAATTAACTAGCTTGATCTTAATACAATGTTAACTTGATTTTTTGTTGTTTTGTTTTATTGTCTGTAACATTATTTATTGCTTGTAATGTTAACTCATATTTATGAGTTAGCTTACGTTAAAATTTTAAACAATTATCATAATTAGATATTAAAGCAGGGCTGTGCAGTCACTAATGAATCATAATAGAATTTAAGAAAGAAAGGGAGACTCAGATAAACACCTTGGTAAGCTATGTAAAAAATTATAATCGGGGAAATGTAATCCAAATAGAAGCTGGCTGTACGGGATTCAATACATCAAACAAAAAGCAATTACGCTGGCCTTCTGAAAAATTATACCAGTATATTTTTTTCATATTTAGAATTTTTCCTTAATAATTAATCATTCTGATAGTTCAAGGTAGACATTTCCAGTACTATTGAATTTGGGTGGGATACTTTTCTTGATAACAAAATATGACTATCTTTTTGGGTACAATATAATCCTTGAATAGACTTTTCATAGTGTGAAAGCAGTCTGGAAAAATAGTTTGTATGACAAAAGTTATTCTTATTAGCAATTCCTATTGCCGTTGTGTATAGAATATTGGATTAAACAAACAATCTTCCTTGAAGTGATGCTCTTTCAATCCCTTCCAACATAATCTTGCTATACTTTTCTGCAAACTCCAATAAGGGCTCAGGCATAGTACTCTTTGAAGGTAATTCATGATACCTAATTTTCACAAGGGCTCAGTAAGGATGTCTCCATATTTTTGTGATGAATCCTAGACCAACACATATATCGCCACATTTGTCTTTTCAGATGATGCCTTATTTTTTGAAAATCTCCTTTGGACTTTCTTCCACAAAGAGCACTGCCTCAGTTTGCATTCTTTTTATGCAGATAAGTATAGCTGCATATGCTTTATAACAATTATTCTTTTTGAAATAAAGTTGCTCTTCCAGACTCATCTTCTGCTTCTTTCTTTTTTTCTTCTCCTTGTTTATCTAGCAGGTGAGTGGAGGAAAGGATGCTCCTTTTCTCATCCTTTTGAGAGAGTGCTTTGTATTTGTTGAATACCTAAGTGCTCAGCTGTGAACCAAAAGGTCAATGGTTTGAACCCACCAGTGGCTTCATGGGAGAAACATGGCAGTCTGCTTCCGTCAAGATTACAGCCTTGGAAATCCTATGAGGCAGTTCTACTCTGTCCTATAGGGTCACTATGAGTTGGAATTGACTCGATGGCAGCGGGTTTGGTTTATTTTATTTTATCATATTCAGGATTGTGTGGACCATCAACTGCCTGCTATTTGGTAGAAAAGGTAACACAAACATGAAGTGCTTAAAGAATAGAAAGTGCTATAATGTGCCAGGTTGTTAGGTGCTGTGGAGTCTATGTGACCCCCTGTGACAAATAGAACTGCCCCACAGGGTTTTCTAGGCTATAATCTTTTTGGGAGCAGATCCCCAGGTTTTTCTCCCATGGAGCTGCTGGGTAGGTTTGAACTGCCAACCTCTGGGTTAGCAGCCAAGTGCTGAAGTATTTGTGCAGCCAGGGTTCCTTGGAAGTCAGTGTGTCATTACCGTTACTATTACCCATTGCCGCTGAGTCTGTTGGGACTCATAGCGCCCCCATAAGACAGAGTAGAACTGCCCCATAGGGTATCCAAGGAGCGGCTGGTGGATTTCAACTGCAGGCCTTTTGGTTAGCAGCATTAACTCCTTTTTTTTTTTTTTAAATTGTACTTTAGATGAAGGTTTACAGAACAAACTAGCTGCTCATTAAACAGTACACATATTGCTTTATGACACTGGTTAACAACCCCACGACATGTCAACACTCCCCCTTCTTGACCTTGGGTTCCATATTACCAGCTTTCCTGTCCCCTCCTGCCTTCTCGTCCTTGCCCCTGGGCTGGTGTGCCCCTTTAGTCTTGTTTTGTTTTATAGGCCTGTCTAATCTTTGGCTAGAGGGTGAACTTCAGGAGTGACTTCATTACTGAGCTAAAATGGTGTCTGGGGACCATACTTTTGGGGTTTCTCCAGTCTCTGTCAGGCCAGTAAGTCTGGTCTTTTTTGTGAGTTAGAATTTTCTTCTACATTTTTCTCCAGCTTGGTCTGGGACCTTCTATTGTGATCCTGTCAGAGCAGTCAGTGGTGGTAGCCAGGCACCATCTAGTTGTACTGGACTCAGTCTGGTGGAGGCCGTGGTAGTTGTGGTCCATTAGTCCTTTGGACTAATCTTTCCCTTGTATCTTTAGATTTCTTCATTCTCCTTTGCTCCTGAAGGGGTGAGACCAGTGAGTATCTTAGATGGCCGCTCACAGCCTTTTAAGACCCCAAATGCTACTCACCAAAGTAGAGTGTAGAACATTTATTTATAAACTATGTTATGCTAATTGAGCTAGATGTTCCCAGAGACCATGGTCTCCACAGCCCTCAGCCCAGCAATTCGATCCCTCAGGGACTTTGGATGTGTCTATGGAGCTTCCATGACCTTGCCTTGTACAAGTTGTGCTGGCTTCCCCAGGATTGTAACTGTCTTACCTTTTACCAAAGTCACCACTTACCTATTGTCTATTTAGTGTTTTTCCCTTCCCACCCCTCCCTTCCCTCCTAACCATCAAAGATTGTTTCTTTTTGTGTGTAAACCTTCTCATGAATTTTTATAGTAGTGGTCTCATACTGAATTTGTCCTTTTGTTAATTGACTTATTTCACTCAGCATGTTGCCCTCCAGATTTATCCATGTTGTGAGATGCTTCACAGATTCATCATTGTTCTTTATGGTTGTGTAGTACTCCGTCGTGTATATGTACCATAGTTTGTTTATCCATTCATCTGTTGATGGACATCTAGGTCGTTTCCATCTTTTTGCTATTGTGAACAATACTGCAATGAATATGAGTGTGCATGTGTCTATTCATGTGATGACTCATATTTCTCTAGGGTATATTCCTAGGAGTGGGACTGCTTGATCATATGGTATTTCTATTTCTAGCTTTCTAAGGAAGTGCCATATCATTTTCCCAAATGATTATACCATTTTGCATTCCCACTAGCAGTGCATAAGAGTTCCAATCTCTCCGCAGCCTCTCCAACATTTGTTATTTTCTGTTTTTTGATTCATGCCAGTAATGCCAGCGTGATATAGTATCTCATTGTGGTTTTAATTTGCATTTCTCTAATGGCTAGCATTAACTCTTAACCACTGCGCCACCAGGGCATGTTGTTGTCATCGTTGTTAGATGTCGTCGAGTTGTTTCCAACTCATAGCGGCCCTATGTACAGCAGAACGAAACACTGCCCAGTCCTGCACCAACCTCACAATCATTGTTATGCTTGAGCCCATTGTTGTAGCCACTGTGTCAGTCTGTCTCGTTGAGGGTCTTCCTCTTTTTCACAGACCCTTTACTTCACCAAGCATGATGTCCTTCTCCAGGGACTGGTCCCTCCTGATAACAGGTCCAAAGCATGTCGGATGAAGTCTCACTATCCTTGCTTCTAAGGAGCATTCTGGCTGTACTTCTTCCAAGACAGATTTGTTCATTCTTTTGGCAGTCCATGGTATAATCAATATTCTTCACCAACACCACAACTCAAAGGCATCAATTCCTCTTCAGTGTTCCTTATTCATTGCCAGATTTTCTTGTGCATATGAGGTGATTGAAAATACCATGGCTTAGGTTGGGTGCACCTTAGTCCTCAAAGTGACATCTTTGCTTTTTAACACTTTAAAGGGGTCTTTTGCAGCAGATTTGCCCAATGAGATGAGTCGTTTGATTTCTTGACTGCTGCTTCCATGGATGTTGCTTGTGGATACAAGTAAAATTAAATCTTTGACAGCTTCAATCTTTTCTCCATTTATCATGATGTTGCTTATTGTTCCAGTTGTGAGGATTTTTGTTTTCTTTATGCTGAGGTGTAATCCATACTGAAGGCTATGGTCTTTGATCTTCATCAGTAAGTGCTTCAAGTCCTCCTCAGTTTCAGCAAGCAAGGTTGTGTCATCTGCATATTACAGGTTGTTAATGAGTCTTCCTCCAATCCTTCTTCATATAGTCCAGCTTCTCGGATTATTTGCTTAGCATACAGATTGAACAGGTATGGTGAAAGGATACAACTCTGACACACACCTTTCCTGTCTTTAAACCACGCAATATCCCCTTGTTCTGTTTGAATGACTGCCTCTTGATCTAAGTACAGGTTCCTCATGAGCACAGTTAAGTGTTCTGGAATTCCCATTCTTTGCAATGTCATACATAATTTGCTATGATCCACACAGTCAAATGCCTTTGCATAGTCAATAAAACACAGGTAAACATCTTTCTGGTATTCTCTGCTTTCAGCCAGAATCCATCTGACATCAGCCATGATATCCCTGGTTCCACGTCCTCTTCTGAATTCAGCTTGAATTTCTGGCAGTTCCCTGTTGATGTACTACTGCAAATGCCTTTAAATGATCTTCAGCAAAATTTTACTTGCATGTGATATTAATGATATTGTTCGATACTTTCCACATTCTGTTGGATCACCTTTCTTGGGAAAAGTCATAAATGTGGATCTCTTCCAGTCAGTTGGCCAGGTAACTGTCTTCCAAATTTCTTGGCATAGACGAGTGAGTATTTCCAGAGCTGCATTTGTTTGTTGAAACATCTCAGCTGGTATTCCATCAATTCCTGGAGACTCATTTTTTTGCCAGCGTCTTCGGTGCAGATTGGACTTCTTCCTTCAGTACCATTGGTTCTTGATCATATGCTACCTCCAGAAATGGTTGAACTTCGACCAATTCTTTTTGGTACAGTGACTCTGTGTATTCCTTCCATCTTCTTTTGATGCTTCCTGCATCGTTCAGTATTTTGCCCATAGAATCTTTCACTATTGCAACTTAAGACTTGAATTTTTCTTCAGTTCTTTCAGCTTGAGAAATGCCAAATGTGTTCTTCCCTTTTGGTTTTCTCACTCCAGGTCTTTGCACCTGTCATTATAATACTTTACTTTGTCTACTTGAGCTGCCCTTTGAAATCTTCTGTTCAGCTCTTTTACTTCAGCTACTTTAGTAAAAGTAGCTTTTGCTTTAGCTACTCCACATTTAAGAGCAAGTTTCAGAGTCTTCTGACATCCATTTTGGTCCTTTTTTTCTTTCCTATATTTTTAATGACCCCTTGCTTTCTTCATGTATGATGTCCTTGATGTCATTCTACAACTCATCTGGTGTTTGGTCATTAGTGTTCAAAGTGTCAAATGTATTCTTGAGATGGTCTATAAATTCTGGTTGGATATACTCAATGTTGTACTTTGGCTCTTGTTGACTTGTTCTAATATTCTTTAGCTTATTTGAACTTGCATATGAGCAATTGATGGTCTGTTCCACAGTTGGCCCCTGGCCTTGTTTTGACTGATGGTATTGAGCTTTTCCATTGTTTCTTTCCACAGATGTAGTCAATTTGATACATGTGTATTCCATCTGGCAATGTCCACATGTATAGTCGCCATTTATGTTGTTGAAAAAATGTATTTGAAATGAAGAAGTCGTTGGTCTTGCAAAATTCTAAATTGTGTGGTCTCTGGCATCGTTCCTATCACCAAGGCCATATTTTCCAACTACTGATTCTTCTTCTTTGTTTCTACTTTCTCATTCCAATCACCAGTAATTATCAATGCATCCGGATTGCTCTTCGATCAATTTCAGACTGTAGAAGTTGGTAAAAGTCTTCAATTTCTTCATCTTTGGCCTTAGTGGTTGGTGGGTAAATTTGAATAATAGTTTTATTAACTGGTTTTCCTTGTAGGTGTATGGATATTATCCTGTCACAGACAGCATTGTACTTCAGGATAGATCTTGAACTGTTCTTTTTGTCAATGAATGCAATGCCTTTCTGCTCTTACTTCCCGCATAGTAGACTATATGATTGTTGGATTCAAAATGGCCAATACCGGTCTATTTCAGCTCACTAATGCTTAGGATAACAGTGTTTATGCATACCATTTCATTTTTGATGATTTCTAATTTTCCTGGATTCCTACTTCATACATTCCACATTCTAATTATTAATGGATGTTTGCAGCTGTTTCTTCTCATTTTGAGTTGTGCCACTTCGGAAAACGAATGTCCCAAAAGCTTGACTCCATCCATGTCATTAAGGTCGACTCTACTTTGAGGAGACAGCTCTTCCCCAGTCATATTTTGAGTGCCTTCCAAACTGAGGGGCTCATCTTCTGGCACTATATCAGACAATGTTCCACTGCTATTCGTAAGGTTTTCACTGGCTAATTTTTTCAGGAGTAGACTACTAGGTCCTTCTTCCTAGTCTGTCTTAGTCTGAAGGCTCAGCTGAAATGTATCTACTGTGGATGACCTGCTGGTATTTGAATACTGGTGACATAGCTTCCAGCACCACAGCAACATGCAAGCCCCCACAGTACGACAAACTGACAGATGCGTCACCAGGATAGAATGACTTAAAAATTCCTTGAATGACACCCTCTGTAGTGACTGGTGAGCATTGCAGGGTTCCTCTGGGAAGAGTTGAGTCTGAAGAAATAGAATGTGGGTGAAATGTTGATAATAACAGTGATAATAAAGCAACTACTAGTTTTTAAGTGCCTGCCTATTGTGTGCCAGGAACTGTCCTAAGCATTTTTCATATATTATTTGTCCAATTCTTAGAATAATTTTAATATTATTATAACCATGCTCTTTCTCATGAGAAAAATAAACTATGCTTTTATAGTTAGGACCTTTTCTAGTTTTATTAGTAGAAGTTATTGTGTTGGACTTTCTTTCTGAAACTCTCCAATGAAGCGACAATAAATCCTAAACTGAATCTATAAATATAAAAATTAGATTCTGTGGAAAATGCTGACAAGAACATTTTCTTCTATTAAACACTTATTCTGTTTCAACAGGGAGATGCAACTTTTATAAGTCTTGGGTATGATGCTTCAATGAGAAGTTTTGTGTATGATGCCTCTTTTTTTGTACCATCTTTTCCTTTCAACTGAGATTGGCTCATCCTCTTCCTTTCTCACAGAACTATCAGAGAATCTTCTCAATGAATTTTTTTGAGACTTCTGCCTCTATTATTCTGCTTGAGGTCCATTTTTCACAGATCAACCTGAGAAACCTTTCTGAAACACAACCTTGAATATGATAACTTTCTTTCAAAGAACTTTGTGTACTGCTTACAGAATGAAAACCAAACTACTTAGAATGACATTCAGGGCCCTCATGCTCTAGCCCCAGTCCACGTCTTTAATTTTTGCATCCTCGTATTCATTCTTCATTCCACCAACCTCTGACTGTGTGTCAGTCCCAAGTAAGTATTGTGTTTGCTACAGAGAGTGGTTAAGAGTCTAGTTTGGAGCCACGTACCCCAGGTTGAAATCCCGGCTCTGCTTATTACCAGCTGTGTAGCTTTAAGCAAATTATTCAGCCTCTTCTGTGCTTCAGTTTCCTTTTCTTTATAAATGAGGATAATTTTACTACTTACCTCATAAGATTATAGTGAGAATTAAATGAACGAATCAATGTATATAAAGCACTTAGGACTGTGCCTGACATAAAGAGACTGCTATACAAATGTCACTTATTATTTCGTGTCTCTACTCATTCATACAGTTATTTGGACCTGGAATGCCTCCCATTTCCACCTCTAACAATTTGTCCTTTGAGACACTACTCACGTGCTATCTCCATTATCAGTCTTCCTAGACTCACCTCTCCTCCCCAGTGATTTGTTATTCTATCTCCCTCCCAATCTATTCCCCTGACATTACGTTTGCATCTATATTATGATGGCATCACATTCTGTTTGTGCATGGTGCTTTCTTTCCCCCATAAAGATTTTTTTTGTGAGTGTAACTTAAGACTATTAAAGGTACATTATGCCATGGCAGGAAAAATGTTTAATAAAGTAATATTCTCATAGAGTTGATTCTAGTTTTTGGTTCCCATTGAGGATTACTTTAAAAGTCCAAACACTCCATGTTTCTAGGTGTATGATGATGTTGAACCTTGAAGGCAAGGGCCATGTGTATGCTCAGTGTGTTGTGTAATAAAGCAAGCTCTGGAATTTCACAAACCTAGGTTCAAATGGGAAACTCAAGTGGTTAAGAGCTATGGCTGCTAACCAAACAGTTAACAGCTTGAATCCACCAGGTACTCCTTGGAAACCGTATGGAACAGTTCTACTCTGTCCTATATGGTCACTATGACTTGGAATCGACTCGATGGCAAGAGGTTTTTAGGTTCAAATGAACTGAAGTATGACCAAGGGCAGATTATTTAATGCATTTGAGCTTTGTTTACTCATTTTAAAAATGAGTAAGTAATGTAAAAAAAACAACAAACCAAACCAGTTGCCATTTGACTCATGGCGACCCCATGTGTTTTAGAGTAGAACTGCACTCCCTAGAATTTTTGATGGCTGTGGTTTTTTGGAAGTAGATCATTGCCAGGTCTTTCTTTCAAGGGGCCTCTGAATGGATTTGAACCACCAACTTTTTGGTTAGCATCCAAGCACTTTATCATTTGTACCACACGAGGACTCCTGAGTAATAGCAAGTTCATCAGGTTATTATGGGATTCATTTTTGTAATATTAGCTCCAGCCCCTTTGATGTTTTGGACAAGTTTTATAACCATTTCCCATAAAAAATTAGTTTTCTCAAATTTCCTTCTTATATACCTACTCCTTACTTATTGACTCTCTCCTAATCTGACATTTTGCATTAATGACAATAGTAAAAATTCTACTAGCTGACTATTTTGCACATCAACAACTTATGTCTGGCAGTAATGAATGCCAAGGTGTGAGGCAAGAGTAATGCTGACTATGATGGTTAAAGTTATGTGTCAGCCTGGCTGAGCCATGATTCTCAGTGGCAGTTATATAATGAGGTAATTTGGCAGTTATGTAATGATATAATTTGACAGTTATGTAATTGTATAGTCATCCTCCATTTTGCGATCTGATGTGGTCATCCTCCATTTTTGCATAACAATCTGATCTTTGGAACCTAACCATGTTGATAAGTGAGGAGTCGGCGTATAATAATACTCAAGCAACCATGGCAATTTAGGGGGATTGGATAAAAAAGAAACTGTCAAGATCTTCTCAATAATTAACAACATTAACATCATGATATATATTTTCTCCAAACATGCGAAATCATACAATTTCTCTGAGAAAAGTTTATGCCTTTCTTTGTTTATATGACATGGCTTTGCTCTTTGCTGAGTAACACCCTCAATTATAATCCACATGTCCTCTCAAAGAAAAATCCTTCCTAAACAATTTCCCCACATATTCTGAAAAGGAAACCCTTCATGAAACAAAGTCTCAGATGAAGAATCATGGATTTTCTTAAATCCTAGAAGTTTTGAAATTTCATGATTTAATAATTTTGGAGGACTTCTTTCTGAAGTTAATTTACTTAAAGCCTACTCCATAAAATTTTTCTTTTTATGCCATTTCTATAAAGGCTGTTCTTCCAAAATAAGATTTCGGTTTAGTGCAAATGACTATGAACATAGCTTCACTATTCTCTATATTAATCTTCGTCAAGTAGACTTCATCTGGGGCAAGAAAGAGTTTGTATTATTGTTTGCATCTTTCAGATAAAGAAACTAAAAGATTGAGAGTTTAAGATAAATAGAAGAAATACACAGCAACTTCATTCCTCTGTACCTGTTAATATTTACCCTTTAGGGTAAAGTTTTTTTTTCTCAGTGTTAGACTGTATATACATATTTTTCCAAATATGCTTCTCTACCTTCCTCTGTAATTGATTAGGAAAATAAGAAAAAATGTTTTTTTGTATTTTTTCTATTTCAACCATTATTTTTTACCTTAAAAAACTTCATTTGACAGTTTTGAAAACCTGCCTTTAGAAATAACAAAATAGAAGAGTAGTCTAAGCAAATACGTTTATTACTGTGTTATTTATGGCAAAAACTGATACACAAAACTGAAAATTACATGGATGTTTAGTGGTGTGGAAATATTTAATAAAATATTTTTAAAGCCACATAATCCTGGGAATGGTATCACTAGTTTTCCTCCATTCTTATTGAACAATTTTATGATTTTTAACGGCTTGAACAGAGAGAGGTTTTATAATGACTGGAAAGAAGGGTATTTCGAGACATTTTTATCAATGTAACTTACAGCTAGTCAGATATGGGTGGGAATTTTTTGTCCTCTTCCATGCTTCACCTTTTTCCTATCTAGAAATTGCTGATTTTTCTCTTTTATATGTTTGATTATTTTTTTAAATTACCAGTCATTATTTACATGATTTTTTGGAGTTAAATTTAAAGACATTATCACTTACATCGTTTAGGATTAAGTTGGCTTCACCTAAAAGAACACTGCAAAAAAATAGCAGTGTAAGCAAGATAGATGTTTATTTATCTCTCATGTAAAAGAAGTCTGAGGAAGGCCAACCAAAATCAGTTGCTGTTGAGTCAATTCTGATTCATGATGACTCCATGTGTGTCAGAATAGAACTGTGATCCATAGGGTTTTCAATGGCTTATTTTTTGGAAGTAGATTGCCAGGACTTTCTTCTGAGGCACGTCTGGGTGGACTGGAACCACCAACCTTTCAGTTAGCAGTCAAGCACGTTAACCATTTGCACCACTCAAGGACTTAAAAGGAGAACAGTTCAGAATTATCTGGCAGCTCCTCATTTTCCTCAGAAATACAAGTTTCTGTATCATGCTCTGTTATCCTCAGCTTTGACTTCCATGCTTCAAGTTACCTCATGGTGTGAGATGGCTTTTGGGGCTCTAGCCCTGACGTCTACATTCTAAATAGCAGGAAATCAAAAAAGAAAACATTGCCAATCTGCTGCAACCAGGGTTTTATAATTAAGGTAGAATGGAATAATTTATATTGGGTGGGAAGCAACAGGCTTTGTATTCCTCCACATAATCTGCAAAATTGCAGGGTGCTAATCAATTATTATGCCGGAAAGCTCATTTCTTTATTATTTGTCATGCTGTGGCTTTGTGCAGTGTCTGTATTTTTTGCTCAGCTGTCTGTGTTTTGCCTCTGAAATGCAGGGATTTTTTAACTGATTTGCTTTTTGGTAAGAAAGGTAACATCCTGATTATACTGGTGCCGGAAAGAATCCTTCATTATGCAGAAATGTAGATGATGTAGTACTATGTAAAACTATTAAATATCTTCCTCAGCAGGCATAAATTGTCTCACACTTGCTAATTTTAAAGACTATTTTGTAGTGATAATAAAAAAACGAACACAGGATATCCACGTGATAAAATTTTTATTTATTAACACTCATACATCAGTCACTAGTTGTCAAGCACTGTTTTAACTCCCTTAAAATAGTAACTTATTTGTCTTTTCCACATTCGTGCTCTCACAGGTGTACAGTGGTGTTTTCCAGAGGCTACGTGACTTGTGATGACATCACCACTCTGACGGTTAATGGAATGTGTGCTTGTTATTCTTGTGTTTTAAAATTTTTAGTTTTAATTTCTTACACTGTAGATATCGTAGATATAATCCACATGAACAATAGCTTTTGGGAGTCCTCAATAATTTTTAAATATGTAAAGGAATCCTGAAACCAAAAATTTTGAGAATCACTATAGGGCACTTGAAAACATTAAAAAATTCAATAGTTAATCCATAATCCATCTAGCAATCAATATTTTAAAAAAACTTTTAACTATGTTTGTAGTACATAGTGCTAAGGTGGAAACTATGAAGTATGATACAGAGTTTCTTTAAGGATTACAGTTCTACTGAAGTAACAAAATGTATGGGTGTGTCTCTGTGTGTATGTATGAATCAATTATCTATTGGCATGATGATGCTATGTAACAAACTGCCCTGAAACTTGTGGCTTAAAGAAGCATGCACTTAAGTTACTCACAAGTCTATACATTGGTCAGGAGGGTCTCCTGATGTTGGCTGGGTTCATTCATCTGTCTCTGGTCAGCTGTGGATTAACTAATAGGCCATGGTTGGGCTGCCTCATGTCTGACAGTCAGCTGGCTATTGGACGGTCTGGGGATGCCTCAGGTAGCATGAGTGATGATGCAGCTCTGTCCCATATGTCTCATCATCTAGAATAGTAGCCAGATAAGGTCTCATAGTTATGACAGCAGAGGTACAAGAACGAAGGTATAAGAGCAAGAAAGAGGAAATGCTCAAGAGCTTTTCAGGCCTCTGCCCTGGATCATGTACGCTAATGCTTCATAGGCCAAAGCAAGTCACATGACCAAGTTCAGAGTTAAGGGCTGGGGCAAAATGCCCCACCCACAGTGAGAGAGAAAGAATCGGGGCCATCGGTGTATGTACTGTGTCCCATGGTGTCTAGACCTTATCTTTTTCTTCATTTCTTGAGGACTCTCACCCTAACTCACCTCTAACATGTTTGTTTGCTCACCAGTGAGAATCCTGAAAATCAAGCCAATTCCTTTCATTTCAAATTCACATCCTCTACTTTCTATTTGTTACTTTTTGCTAAATTTATAATCTTTTTACTCCGTGTTTTCTCATCTATAACACTGTCTCTGAAATTTTGTGTCTCTTACACACAAAGGTAATTAAGAGGAAGCTAGAATCTTATTAATACTTTCCCCTACACCCGATGGCAGGAGAGGCCATACTAAATTCTAAAATGGTCTTTTCTTCATTTATCCTGCAGTCTTTTTAGTATTCTATGTTATTTTGTAACCATGCTACCATAAATCCCTCCTGTACTTGGAAGATGGGGTCAGTTTAATGACTTCACACTACAGTGTTAGTGACTGAATAGTTTACCCTTCCCAGGGTGGACGTGCATTTTAATAGCAGATTAGGGGAAAGGACAAAGAATTAATACCTAATGGTGGAATATTAAATTCTTTGTAACTCATATATGAGTTTTTTATTTATTTATTTTATTGTGCTTTAAATGAAGGTTTACAAAGCAGATTCGTTTCTCATGAAATAATTAATACACACATTGTTTTGTAACATTGGTTGCCAACCCCACAACATGTCAACACTCTCCCCATCTCTATCCTGGGTTCCGCATTACCAGCTTTCCTGTCCCCTCCTGCCTTCTCTTCCTTGCCCCTGGGCTGGTATACGCATTTAGTCTGGGTTTGTTTTATAGGCTGAAGGGTGAACCTCAGGAGTGACTTCAGTACTGATATAAAAGGGCATCCAGGGGCCATACTCTCGGGGTTTCTCCAGTCTCAGTCAGACCAGTAAGTCTGGTCTTTTTTTTTTTTTTTTTTTTCTGTCTGGGACCCTCTATTGTGATCCCTGTCAGAGCAGTCAGTGGTGGTAGCCAGGTGCCATTAAGTTGTGCTGGACTCAGTCTGGTGAAGGCT
>NW_004444090.1:6786524-6828336 GCF_000243295.1 Trichechus manatus latirostris
GTTGTTATTATTGTTAGGTGCCTTTGAGTCAGTTCCAACTCATAGTGACCCTATATACAACAGAATGAAACACTGCCTGGTCCTGTGCCATCCTCACAATTGTTGCTATGTTTGAGCCCATTGTTGCAGCCACTGTGTCAATCCATCTCATTGAGGGTCTTCCTTTTTTTTTCCTGCTGATCCTCTACTTTACCAAGCATGATTTCCTTCTCTGGGGGCTGGCCCTCCTGATAACATGTCCTAAGTACGTGAGACGAAGTCTCACCATCCTCACTTCTAAGGAATATTCTGGCTGTACTTCTTCTAAGACGATTTGTTCATTTTTCTGGCAGTCCATGGTATATTCAATATTCTTTGCCAACACCATAATTCAAAGGCATCAATTCTTCTTTGGTCTTCCTTAATCATTGTCCGGCTATTGCATGCACAGGAGGTGATTGAAAATACCCTGGCTTGGGTCAGGCGCATCTTAGTCCATAAAGTGACATCTTTGGTTTTTAACACTTCAAAGAGGTCTTTTGCAGCAGATTTGCCCAATGCAATACATTGTTTGATTTATTTACTGTGGCTTCCATGGGCATTGATTATGGATCCAAGTAAAATGAAATCCTTGACAACTTCAATATTTTTATTGATGTAATAACTACTATTTATTGAATGCTTTGTATGTGCCAGGGACCATACTACATTTTTCATTTAATTTTCACATCAATAATTTAGGTGTTATCCATATTTCACAGATACAGACTCTGAGGCTAAGGTTAAGCAACTTGCCTAAGATCATAGTGCCAGCAAGAAGCAGAGTTACAGGGCTTTAGAAAGTACACAGCTATTTCAACTTCCTCCTTTAAGGAAGGCCTTTCCTTCAACCCTCAAGATGACACCAGGGTAATTGACTCTTGGACTTGGAAAAAAGATGCTTTGCCTGATCTTTTACATCAGAGTATTTTCCATTCTCAAGTCTGATTCTTTTTCCGTTACAAATCTTAGGTGCTTCACTCTCTTGCTTCTTCTATGCTGGCTACTCTTGGATTCATCGTGTTCCTTTTCCCTTTGTGACTTTCTCTGCCTTTCTCCTTCCTTTTGCCTTCCCCTTTCCTTCTGTCCTTCTCTTTAATATCCTTGTCTCTACTGTAGAGAATTTTTGTTTGCATTTACATTATCCTGGTAGTGGTTAAGAGTTTGGCTGCTAACAAAAAGGTCGGCAGTTCAAATCCACCAGGCACTCCTTGGAAACCCTATGCAGCAGTTCTACTCTGTCCTATAGGGTCACTATGAGTCAGAATTGACTCGACAGCAATGGGTTTGTTTTTTTATTTTTGGTTTTATCACAAAAGAATCCCTTCTTATTTATCTCTAAACCTAAATATGAGGAATTCAATCCTGATTTTGATGCAGTGGGCAAAGTCATGATTTGAGGGAGTCCAGTAGAACAACTTTATACAGAGTGAAAAAGTTCTTTTGTAATGTGAGAAATCACCACCTAGTTTTTAGTCTGAAATGTTGAGGTTTTCTATAGTCATTTACTTGATGGGAATAAAAATTGCCTTAAAAATAAGTTTAAAAAAATTGATGATTATATTGCTAGTTCAAAGTTAGCATGCCTTAAACTGAGTTCATAATCTTTTATCCTTCCAACATGCTTCCCCCTTCCTGTATAGATGGCTTCACTAGCTTCATATTTACCTGGATTAGAAGCATCAGTAATTATTACTTTCTTTCTGTCCCTCACCCTAACATTTAAAGTTTCTGTCTCCGAAAATTAACTCCCTCTTTCATTCCCAACCCCATTTGTGCTCCCCTGCCTTGGTGCAATATTGTTCTTTCTTTCTTTAACTGTTATAATAGTCTCCTAAATGGCCTTCATCTCAAACTGTTGCTTCCTCAAATTGCTCTCCATAGTTATACTTTTAAAATTGACTTGATGAAGCATATCACTCCCTTACAGAAATACTTTATGTAGCTCACTGTCTTAGGCTGGGTTCTCTAGAGAAGCAAAACCAGTAAAGCGTATATATATATATATATATATATATACACACACACACATACAGAGAGAGAGATTTGTATCAAGTAAATGGTTCACATGGTTGTAGAGGCTGGAACGTCCCAAGTCCTTGGGTCAGGATAGAGGCTTCTTCTGATTCACGTAGCCGCAGGGGCTGATGAACCCAAGATTGGAAGGTCAGAGAGCAGGGCTCTTACTCATAGGCTGCAAAGATCGATGAATCCCAAGACTGGCAGACAAAACTGCAGGTAAGCTGCTAGCTCAAGTCCCAAGAACAGGAAGTCAGTTGAACAGGCGCCAGCTGCAGGATCCAGTGAGAGCAAAAAGCCCCAAGCCTTTCCAGAATGTCCGCTTATTTTTGATACAGACCACACGCCCCACGGAAACTCCCTTTCAACTGACTGGCTACTCACAGCAGATCCCATCATGGAGGTGATCACATATCAAATCTCAACAGGGAAGTAATCACAACATTATACAACTGCCAAAATAGTGAGATTCATGGCCCAGCCAAGTTGACACACAATCTTAACCATCACACTCACTATTGCCTACAGAACAATTAACGTACAAACTTGAACATGGCTTACAAGGTCCTTCCCAACCATTCCCCAGTCTACTTTCCCAGCCGCATCTTCCTTTTTATTTCTCATACACCATATGTTCTGGCATACATTTAACTTTCTACAGTCCCAACAAGCACTTTTATCTCTCTCTACATTCATCACCTAACTACCCACAATAACCTAAGATATCCATAAGCTCAAAAAAGGGCAGAGAGCTAAAGAAATCAGAAATGAGAAGCCCCCAAACACGTGTAGGGAGGTCCCTCACCTTGTTGTTAGTTGTTGTTGAATCGCTTCAGGCATAATTATGGTGACCGTATGTATAACAGAACAAAGCATTGCCTGGCCCTGTGCCACCTTCATGATCATTGGTACGCTTGAGTTCATTGTTACAGCCATTGTGTCAGTCCATCTCATTGAAGGTTTCTCTCTTTTTCACTGACCCTCTGCTTTACCAAACATGATGTCCTTTTCTGGCGATCGATCTTTCCTAAAGTTGTGTTTAAAGTAAGCGAGTCGAAGTCTTGCCATTCTCACTTCTAATGAATATTCTGGTTGTGTTTCTTCTAAGACTGATTTGTTCATTCTTTTGGCAGTCCATGATATTCAATATCTTGGCCAACACCACAGTTTGAACTGGAAGACTTGTCCGCAAAACCTTCATTACATAATGTTTGTGAATAAAATTAAAACTCTCACAGGCTAGACTTCAGATTCTTTTCTCTAAACAATATCCCACTTGTTTCGGGCCTGATGAATTTGCCAGCCTTTGCCAACTGTCTCTCCTTATGGGTCCTTGTCCTTCCCTCCAGTCCTCGCCATCACGACTACCACCAGAAGTCTTGCTTTAAAAGAGAGATAATTCCCCCTCTTTCCGCTCCTTTTTTCTGTTGCTTGCCTCTGTGTTCCACCCTCCACATCAGAATTCTTGGATATATATGCTAACTTGGGTTGAGTCCAAGTTCTCTAAGCTAGCAAAGGACGTTTGGTTTAATAAGATAACTTAAATTGGTTTCTTGTGGCTTGAAAGTTTTCTTTGTTAAAAGTTATCCCTCACACCTTTAATGCCACCTCTTATCACTTCTCCTTCCACCACCCCCTCTCAAAACTGGGCCCTATCTATAACAAAGTAATTGCAGGAACAGAATGGAGCCCTGAAATATCTCCCTGCTTCCCTCCCCAGCAGCCTTTCTGTCTAGATAATTGCAGTAGAACTTGCTGAATGAGTACAGATGAAGTTGTATGTAAGACCCTATCACAACAACAGCACTTCAGATGCTTGTCAAACCTGGGAGTGTTCTTCTTACTCCTCTTCGCTGACTTCTGCATTTATATATGTTTTGGTAATTTGAATGAAAATTTGTTTAGGGGTGTTTACAGTCCCTGAATGTCAGATGTTTATTTATTCGTGGATATGCTATACTATTCAAATGCCATTCCTGTTTTCTTTACACCTCCAAAAGAAACCAATTATCTCATCTTAACTTTTTTTTTTCTTTTGAAAAGTTAGAACATGCTATTTGCAGTTACAGGGAGGAATGCAAAAACCTATTCTAGTGAATATTCTAGTTTAAGCCTTCTCTTCAATCTTTGAAGGTTTTGCTCACCACTAAGATAGTTGTTTCCTGCTCTGCCCCCTTAAAGCCATTTTCACATCGTTCTTTAATGGCAGTTTTATATTTTATTATAAGGGCAGGAGTCACGGTATCATTCTTCACCCCAGAGTCTAGTAAATATCAGGTAGAGGCAATACCCCAGGCAAAGGTTATGGCTCATTTATCTTTACATCAATAGCGCTGAGCACATAGCTCCTGATGCATGGTGGACTTTAAAGATTGTGGGTGGAATTCAGGGATCAAAGGCATTTCAGAAAGGGTATAAATATTTACACTCACATCAACAGTCTGCGAGTGCATGTGCTTCACTGGTTCATCACCAATAAGCACTGAGTTTTACCCTTTTTAAAGGCTTGCTACTTTGGTAGGGAAAAAAATATATACTTAGATTACATTATTCCTATAAAGGCATAGCAATTATTCATATGTTAAATGCCCATTTCTGTATCTTCTCTTTAAGCTGTCTATTCATGTCTTTGACATATTTTCCATAGGAGCTTTAATGTATTTAATATTGATTTATAACAGCCTTTATATATTAAAATGTTATTGCTTTGTTGTATCTGGTACATATTCCTGTTTCTCTGTCCTTGAGTCTCCAGGTGCTTACAGTGGGAACTATTTCTGCTATATGCAATTTCTCTCACCTCCAGTTTTCTTTTTTCCTATATCTTATATTTTGCTTCCATTAATTTTTTTCCTGCATGTCCATAGTCTATGCCCTCAGCACACTTATGTCATCTGTTAGAGCACAGACAGAACATACTTTCATCACTTTTATGCAAACATGTACTCAGTTTTCTTTAATAGTACTTCATACAAGGCAATCTTGATTAATTAAGATTGTACTTCTTCTGAAATTATATTATTTCAGACAGTGATTGGACAGGATAGAGGAAGAACTCACATTTACCGTCTACAATAATACCAAGAACTATGCTCTGTTTCACCTTATTTCACTTAAATTTTACACAAATAAAATGAATTAGGCGTTATTATTCCTGTTTTTCCAATATAAAACCAAAGATTCAGAATGTTAGATAATTTCTGGAGGGTCACGAAGTTTAAAGGGACCCATACAACTCCCAAGGCAGATATTTGTAATTTTTATTATACTCCCTCCTTGCACTTTAAATGATCAAATGTCACTTTTCTCAGTTAATAGTGTAGAAAAGGATTGTTCAGGGCATATTTACATTGCTTTAGACATATAAACAATAGTCTATGGTTTGTGGCATTTTTAAAGTACATTTTGTCATAGAATGATACCAATACAAATATTACTGTATTGATTAAGTCAAGGTGCCCAAAGGACTTCTAAAACGTAGCTTAATTGCAGGCTTTGCTATATCTGAAAATACTAAGATTACTTTGCTTGAAAATATCCTGAATCCCTCTTTCCTCAGTTCAGACTGACGGTACCCTCTTGTCTGAATCATGAGCTCTCACTGTGCCTTATGACCACTGTAGGAAGCCCTGCTCAGAGTTGAAACGTAAGGAAGCCAAGTATATTTTGGGGATGGGATTAAATTCAAATTCCATTTCCTAGTCTGATATGAAATAATTGTAAAGTCTGGAAAAATGCTTAATAGAATATGTCCCATGCCCTTTGGGCTATGTTCAATTTTTACTTAACTAAATGGCCTGAATTTTACACTCCTCCGTAAATGGGCAGACATTTCCTCAGGTTTTTCTCAACACCTTTTATTCTCCGGATTCACTGAGAGATGAAGCCTATAGGAATTAACTTCTTTCCATCTCTAAACCCATGCTCTGTGAAAATAATCTATGGTATTTCCTTAAACTCATTTGAGTCTTTTGAAACTATTTTCAACCAGCTTAAGGCAGAGCACAATTGAACAAACTTGAAAAACACTGCTATATCAATAAAAATATATGATTATAGTCCTATTTAGAAATAATCTTCTTTGCTAAAATGTAATTCAGAATCCCTAAGGATGAAATAGAATTTCAGGTACTATAGGATTAGTTTAGTTAGTTGTTGTTTTAATAACTCTTAGTCTTAGGCACACAGAAGCACAAGTATATTCTAATTTTCTATAAAGAAACTTGTTTATACCTAGTTTTTTTCCTATTGTTCTTACAGATTGATATACTTGCCTAGAAAACTAATGAAAAGAAACTAATGAAAAGTCCTAGTTCTAGAAATATATTTGAATTTTGTTGAGCTATTTAGTAATATATGTTTGCTTATTCAATGTTTTAATACTTATTTTTCCTTTAACACTGAAATGCAATTGTTACATGCAAATATTTAAATGGTTCACAATCTTTCTCTTTTCTCTTTAATACGTGTAAATGATGCTGTATCTCAGCATCCATGTAAATGATACTTATGACTTACAAAGTTATTTAAAATCTCTCCAAAAACAGAATATCACATTTTACCCCATTTTGTTTTATGGAAGCATAAAGTGGAGCTAATAAAGCTCACAGGCTGAGTCTGGATAAATGCACATAAAACCACGACAGTTAATCATCGTTCAAATGCTTTCATTGCCGGTGGCAAGCTTACCTCATTCTAATCTTACTTCCTTTTTAAATCAACACATGCCAATATAATGACCCTCAGCATAACTAGGACCTGTGCTTTGGGTTGGGGGAGCCCTAGTGGGTAGTGATTAAGAGCTCAGCTGCTAACCAAAAGGTCAGCAGTTCAACTCTACCAGCCACTCCTCGGAAACTGTACAGGGCAGTTCTACTCTGTCCTATAGGGTCACTATTAGTTGGAACTGACTCAACGGCACCTAACAACAATCACAACATGCTTTGAGTTATATCTGAGAAGAAGTATCAAATCTCTCACCTGGACAACTGCAGTAGCCTTCTAACTGATCTTCCTACATGTATCTTTGTTCCTGAAGACCGTTTTCCACGTGTCAGATAGAACGAACTTCGGAAAACATCCATCTGACCAAATCCTCTCCTTGCTCCAAATCCTGCAGTCCAATAGATTGCAGTTAGAATATTCTTCAAACTCCTTGCGACCATGAATTAGGCTACACAGGATCCAGTTCGTGTCCACAACCCAAATTTCTTTTCCAATCACTCCCTCTCACTCACTGTGCTCTGCGCACTCTGACTTTTTGGTTCTTCCTTTAAATAGACCAAAACTCAGCCCATTCCTAGCCCTTTAAAGTTGCTGATGAATCTGTAACTGACACACGACTCAACTCCTTCACTTCATTTAAATCTCTGCTCAAATATTACTCCCTGAGGGAAACTTTCCCTGACCACCTGTTGAAAACAATTCTTGCTTCTCCATTATACTCGTCCTTCTTAAAAAAACTAAACCCACTGCCATTGAGTCAATTTCAACTCATAGCAACCCTATAGGACAGAGTAGAACTGCCCTTTAGGTTTCCAAGGCTGTAAATCTTTACAGAAGCAGACTGTGACTTCTTGCTCCTATGGAGTAGCTGGTGGGTTCGAACCACCAACTTTTGGTTAGCAGCCCAGCACTTTAACCACTGTGCCACCAGCGTTCCTACTTCCCTCTTACTCTGATTTGTTTTTCTTTCTAACATTAGTTATTGTCTGAAACTGTATCGTATTATTGTTTGTTTGCTTATTGTCTGCTTCTTACTAGAATGTAAGTACCTTGAGGGTAGGGTGGGTAAACACTGTATGTCCAGAGCCTTGAACAGTGTACAGCACAGAGTGGGCACTCAGAAAGTGTCTGGTGAATGAATGGGTCATTCACACTGAAATAAAATAAGCAATGTTACATTCTCCTGAATCATAAATTGATATTCTGGACCCCATTTTTTTTACTTCTTTAGGGTGCTCTCTCACCCAAATTATACCTCTTATATGCTCTTTTTCAGTATCTATTTGAAAATGATACGTATTTGTCCATTGTCAGATAGTCTCAGAATCATTTTTCATGAACTTGCTTTCTAAGACTATTGTTTTTTCAACTTTAAAATAGAAATAGTAATAAAAATTGCCTCAATGCTATTGTGAAAATTTTGTTGTGGGTATTTCTTTATTTTTATGCTACTCAACCTGTCTATAGCATCTGACAGGATGGTAGTGGTGAAAGTGGTGAGAAGTAATTGGATTCTGAATACAATATGAACATAAAAACAATAGAATTCCTGATCAATGGGGGATGTGAGAGAAGAAGAGTGCAGACCTTTTGTTTTTAAGTCCAAATGTGTCTGGACTATTGTCTTAGTTACCTAGTGCTGACATTACAAAAATTACCATAAGCGGTAGGCTTTAAAGAACAGGAATTTATTATCTCACAGTTTTGGAGGTTAGAAGCCCAAATTAGGGCATTGGCTCTAGGGGAGGGTCCTTCCTTGTTGGTAGTCCCAGGAGTTCCTTGGCGTCTGTCTTCCCCCTTTGTGTGTGTGTCTCTGTGTCTATTCTGCTTTTTTTAAATAACACACCATTGAGAAGTGATAAGGTTTAGAACCCACCCTACTCTGGTGTGACCTCACAACATAACATTTCCAAACAGGTTCATATTTACAGGTACAGGGGTCAGGGCTTCAATCAAACTTTTTTGGGGACGCAATTCAATCCATAGCAGCTATATTCTTTCCCTTCTGCTTTATTGCCACCTATCAAATCCATGTTCTTTTCTTGTCTAGGTTATAACCATCCTCCTAACTGTTCTTCCTTTGCCTTGTTCTGTTACTTTGGCCTTGGTCTATAATATTTAAGCTGTAATAGTTCAGGCACCTTTACTGCTTTTAGACTCCTCTTCTTCCAGTCTATCCTGCATGTTGCTATCAAAGGAATCCTCTTAAAACGGTAGTTTTTGTCATATTACTTCCTCCTCAGCAGCCCGCCCTTTCATCAGTTTCAAACAAGTAGGTCTGGCGTGTAAGTCCTTTACCACTGATGCTGTTTCAGCTAAGTCTGTAAAAGTAACTCAGATAAGAATAGATCCCATTTATCTGGAGACGGCACTCAATTTCCTAGTTCACACCCTGTTAAAGTTACAACACGACTACTAGACTTTTGTTACTAATTTTTGGATTTTTCTTGTTTTGGACTGTAAAAAGACTATGTCATTCACTATGTTCTAAATTGATGAACTTTTCCCAACTGTGAGCTATGTGGACGTTTCAAAGTTATCTGGACAAATTAAAACACTGTTGTCTATAGTGAAAAAGGTAGGGAAAAAGACTGAATCAGAATCTTGGGTGTATATTTTATATGGAAATTTTAGAGAATAAGTTTATAATTGACACAGGAAAATCAGCCATTATTTTTGTGACTCAACTTCAATATATATTTTTTCGTATCCTTTTTTGTTATTGTTAGTTGCCTTTGCACCAGCTCTGACTTGTGTATAACGGAACAAAACGCTGCTCAGTCCTGTCTAAGTCCATTGTTGTGGCTTTGTGTCAATCCATGTCACTGAAGTTTTCCCTACTTTTTACTATGAATAAAATTGTCAAAAAATAGGAAAAAGTAGAATAAAATAAAGCTGTACATTATGGTTAAATTAATTAAACTAGAATTTATGATTTCTCATTTTGTTCATATTTTCATGCTACATTATTTTAATATATCCATACTATTCAATTTTTTCAAAGATGTATTTTTGAATAATGTTTTATTCTGTGATATAGAGAATGGGTTTTAAAAATTTATTCATTTATTTAGTTTTCTCTTTTAAAAAAATTCATTTGCCTGTAAGTCTGAGTCTGAGGAGAAAACTATTCTTTCTGGTCGAAGGATTATTGTTTTTGCTCAATGCTTAAAATAGTTTTCATTGTCCTTTTGGATGAAGCCTAAGAGAAAGATGCTTTTTGTAGTTTTCTCAGCAGGTGAACTACTTGGTCATGTTATAGTCTTTAATCCTGGTAAATGTGAGATGGGCTAAGTATTCACACACTTTGTCAATGTTTATTGAGCACCTATTATCGTCTCATGCCTACTCTAATTCTATGGAAAATAAAAATGATGCAATTCATCCCAGCTCTCCAAGTTCATAGATAAGAGTGACTAGATAAATCATAAACCTATTAACAACAATAGATAAATAATTCAGACGATAAGTGCACAGAGGGAAAGTTTGTTTTCTGGAACGAGCTTTGAAGCTTAGGTAAGGGGAAAGGCTCCTGTGATGATGGTTCCAGATACCTCAGTGCATCTTTCATGGGAAGTTTCTTCCCATATATGTGCTTTATCCTGTGTTCCCCTTTCTGGGAAATGGCTCCATCATATAATTACAGGTCGTCCCTGACTTACGAAATGTTTTGAGTTACCATCGATTATCCTTTCTTTTTTAAATAACATCTTATAGCTAGTAATGTGTTGCAATGTGTAATTTGCTGATGTTATCATTCTCAGGTGTTCACTCACAGAAGTTAAATTTTATGATTTATTGTTCAAAACACAGCCAGATTTAGAAAGATACTGACAATAAAAGGCAATAATAATGAAAACTAAAAAAAAAACAAAAAAAAACAAGTATTCAACTTACGTCAGAACCAACTTACTATGGAGTTGTGATAAAGGAACCCTGTGTTAAGATGGGGACTAACTGTAGTTATCCAAGTGAGAAACATACCCTCACTGATTCTATGTCTACTTGATAATTCCCTTTCTTTGTATCCCTGTTGTCAGTGCCTTTGTTCTGACATTTACCCCTCCAGTCCACCCTTCACTTTACTGTCACAGTGATTTTTATAAAACAGAGACCTGGTGTGTCACTATGCTACTTAAAATTCTTCAGCAACCATTGACTTCCTCTGTATGTGTGTGCACATGTGTGTGTGTGTGTGTGTGTTAATTTCTTTTGAATAAAATGTAAACTGAGTTCAACATACATTACACTTCACTCTGGAATAGCCTCCTCTCAGCTCTGAGAAAGCACTTGCAGTTTCCCAAATATGCCATGGCTTCCCTCATCTCTGTGCATTTGCAAACACCTTCCTGTTAGGTCTAGATAACTCTTATTCTTATTTTAAAATTCAGCTCAGATGTCCTTTCCTCCTGGAAGCCATTCCTAATCCATCTGGTGTAGTTAGTCATCAGTTTTGTGTTCTCACGGTACTCACTTCTTTTCACACTGTCTCTCCCATTGGTTCTATCCATACAGTCTTTGTCTTTCATGCGTTTTTCAGGACCTAGCTGAAAAACAGAGTTTCTGTTTGCTTTCTTATTCCATTTTTCTCTTTTGTTTCAAAATTATGCATTCTATTTCTCTTATTTTAATAGTTATGCTTGCAATATCCTCAATTCTCTAAATAGTATATCATAACTTTATCATAATTAAAATATTATACCATAATTCTTCTCCCAAAGAAAACATGGATCATAGAATACATATACTCCAATCATCAACTCCTGACTTTGGCCTGTTACTGCTCAGTATTTGTTCTGTTCCTTTTCAACCCCAAAAGCTGGATATTGCTTTGCTTAAAAAAAAAAAAAAGATTCAGAGAGTGTGTATTTACCAGTTACTTTGGTCATCATTCCCTCATGCATCTCATACTTCTTTTTGGTGTCATTTTTCTTCTTCCTGGAGTATATCTTGGTAGTTCTTTATTGTAGATCTATTGATAGTAAACACTCTCAGTTCTTGATTATCTTATTCTATTCAATACATCACAAATGATCTACTTGGTTACAACAGTTTTTCCATCTGTATCACAGTAGTACCAACCCCATATAGTTGATGTGAACGTTCAAAGGCATAATACATGTTAAGTACCTGGTACATAGTTTTTGGGTGGTATTTTTGTTATTAAAAATATGAAGAGGTGTTCTTTACATTTATTGACTTCTATGTAAAATGTTTCACCTTTAATAGCATATGGGAATTCTCTCCAAGGTAGATTTTTTCTCCCCAGACATTCCTATGTTGCCTAGAAACAACCACTGACTTCTTAGAGTAAAAAATAAAATCAACATAGTTTCTAGACAACAGAGTCTGGCTAACACTTGGATGAAAGCCATTGCCTAAAAATTAATCCCCTCTCTGCTATCAATTATGAGTTGCTTTAACAAACACGTGTGTAATGATTGTTTATTGTTTTTCATTTGAGAGAGTGAACTCACTTCACGAGAGTAGAATCTGAAATTAATTAGCAGTTGATCATGACAGCATATCATCCTATACAATTTATACAACACCTGCCCTGATTATTTTTGAATCCTTGAAGGAGAAAGAGCATAGCAAATTGGCATTTGAAAAACAAGCAACCTAATTAAAAGACTATCAGGGACAGCAAATGGAACAGAAACAAATCAGGAAAAATACTGTTTGCTAAGGTCGGTGGATTATTAACACAAAGCCCAAATGCTGGTGCCTAAAATAACTTTATCTTTCAAATACATATTCAAGGCATAGCTTTTGCCAGAGGCTCAATTCAGCAAATTTATCTATTCTTTTTAGCTGCTTAGGGGTACCTATGGAAGATCAGATCCCATCTCTGTCTTTCATAAATTTAGAGTGTCAGGGCGGCATGACAGGATATTAAGCAATTAACATAAAGAAAGAAGCTATAAGCAGGACTGGGGTTCTTCAAGAAAAGCTTCATATCAGTGATGGCTCTTAAGTTACCTTTTAAAAGAATAGGAAAGAGGTAAATATAAAGTGAATGGTGACTGCATGTTAGTCATCTTGCATTTTTGTGATAGATGTTATCTGATATTTGTGTGTATTTATGAGGATGGAGGGTGGAGGAAGCTATAATTCTATCAGGGATTTCAAAGCTTCCAGAATATGGTAGTATTTCCTACTGAAAAATCTCTTACTTTAGAATTTTGCGCTAGGCCTTCTAAAGAAATTTCTGATAAAGTAGTGGCAAACTTTTAGATTTATATATTGTAGAAGGTGAAGAAAAAGCCAGGTATACAATAATATCTATGGAAATCCTGGAAGTTTAAATCCCACTTAGTTTCTTGGACAGCGTTCTCTTTATTTTGAGCAATGTTCCAAACTCAGAGTTCATCCATATCTATGTTCACATCTCCCAAAACACCTTGGGCCAAATATGACCTTAAGTAAAATTAAAAAACGGAGGCTCAGAAAAAACTGTGAAAAACACTGAGAGACTTCTATTTCTTATGTTATCAGTAGAACAGAGAAAGAATAGATGGACTACTTCATGCCGATGATACAATTCTGACTAATAATAAAGAAAATAGATAATTTTTTTTCTGTCTTTTCTAACAAGGTTAAGTATTTTCTGAAAGGGAATGCTTTTTATGAAAGGTGAACTAGCCTATGCTTGAACAAATCCATTGATAGTAAGCTGATACCCTCTTGAAGTGGTTAATTCACCTTTATGGAAAAAATATCATAGAAGAAGGCAGTGAATGAGGCTAAAGTGTGTGAAAAATGTAAACAAGACACGGAAGACAGGAGGAGAGAAAAGAGCTGAACGGTTATGTTTTTCTAAAGGAAGCAGGTTTCATGAACATAGAGTTGGAGTTTAATGTTAATCTTAATCAAGAATCTAGACCAAAATATTACAGAGATTCACTGTATGAAATTAAATGTAAGATTCTAAACTGGCTTCCAAGTACGAACTTCACAAATAAAGATAGAGAGGATTTGGCAGCATCATAAACGTGGGAGAAAAATGTGGAGTTTAAATTGAGAGTAAGATCAATATGACTTAACAATATGGTTTGTCTGACAAAAGCTGATGATGTGATTTTCTCTTTAAAATTGTCTTCCAGGAGTAGTTTTCCTTCTTAGAGAAACAGAAGCGTAACAAAACTTCTATTTTCTTTCTTCTTCTTCATTATTCATCAGAATTATACCGCTGACCTCAAGTAGTTCTTCTGTCCCTTCCCTGTTTGCTTTATTGCTAAACCAAACCATATTATACAGTTGCCATCAAGCTGATCCCGACTCCTGGTAACCCCATGAGTGTCAGAGTAGAACTGTGCTCCATAAGGTTTTCAATGATTGATTTTTTGGAAGTTGACCACCAGGTCTTTCTTCCAGGGATCCTCTGGGTGGACTAGAACCACCAACCTTTCAGTTAGCAGATGAGCGCATTAACTGTTTGAACCACTCAGGGACTCCACAACCATATTAGGCTACATTAAAAGAAAGGTAGTGTCTAGAATGTGGGAGTGATAGTCTCTCTTTCATCTCTTCTTACAGTAAAATGTTCAGACCACACTTGGAATATGGCACCAATTATGAAAACCAAATTATCAAAGCTTATATGGACAAACCTTAAAGCAGTTCAGAGAATAGCTAGGAAGATAAAAGGACTTAAAATCCTGCCCTATGAAAGATGGTGGAAAGAATTACAAGTATTTAATCTGGATAAGGGTAGACATTGGAGAAACATGGTATTGAATACAAATACCTGATCTTTTATCATGTGGGAAGGGGTTTAGATTTGATTCTAATGACCCAGTGGATCAATGGTTGGAGGCAAAAAGGAGATAGTTTTTGTTTCTTTCTTTCCTCAATTTAAGGAGAAAATCATAAAATTCCAAGTTATCTAAGAACCAATAGGCTTCTTCAGGAGAGGTGAGCTTCCCATCACAGGACATATTCAAGCATAGGCTGGACTGTCACTCACCAGGGATGTGGTAGAGATGATTAAAGCATTAAAAGTGTGGTCAGAGGTAATGAGGAATTTTATCCTTTTAACCTTGAAATTCTGGAGATGGTGAACAACTTCATATTTTAATGCTTTTTTTTTTAATTGGACTACTACTTTTCAATTAATTTGACTACTTTCTTTAGTAAATCACATGATTATTATATAATTTATTCTAAGAGCACTGCCATTCTAAATAGGATAATTTCCTCTTTAGTGATATGGTGACTTTAAGAACCCAAACTAATTCTCAGGTAATGTTTGCTGAAGCCAAAGGAGATACCCACTTGCACTAGGATCACTTAATAAAATTTGAGGCCAAGGTTGGTGAAATTCATTCTGTCTCTATCAGTGGTTCGTAACAATGGTGATTTTGCCCCCACCCCAGGAGACATTTGGAAATATCTGGAGATATTTTTGGTGGTTACAACTGGAGGGAGCGCTGGTGGCATCTAGCAGTTAGAGGCCAGGGATATTACTAAATATCCTACAATGCACAAGATAGCCTCTCACAACAAAGAATTATCAGGCCCAAAATGTCAACAGCGTTGAGATTGAGAAACCCTTGTCTATACAAACCAAAACCAAAATCCATTGCCTTCGAGTCGATTACGACTCATAGCAACCCTATAAGACAGAGTAGAACTTCCCCCATAGGGTTTCCAAGACTGTAAATCTTTACAGAAGCAGACTGCCACATATTTCTCCCACAGAGTTGCTGGTAGGTCTGAACTGCCGACCTTTTGGTTAGCAACCAAGCATTTAACCACTGTACCACCAAGGCTTCTTTTATCTATACAAGGGGGCCTCCCCCCTGCCCATTTTATTTTCTTTCTTTATCCATACATTTTCTTTTTTATCTGTTGAGTATTTATCTATCCATCTATCCATCCACCCTTCCATACATTAATCCATCCATCCGTCCGTCCTTCTGTCCATCTATCCATCCACCCTTCCATACATTAATCCATCCATCCGTCCGTCCTTCTGTCCATCTATCCATCTATCCATCATCCATCCTTTCATCCATCCATCCTGACAGGAAGCACAAGGTTGTCTGGTAAATCTGCCCATCTTCTTCTCAGCAGATGGAGAGAAAAGAACTTTGCTCTGGAATGTAAACAAATCCTGTCTTCGGAGAGGAGGGGAAGTCTCTATTTAACCATCTTGGAAGGTAAACACATGGCTCTAGGGAGAGTTAAGACTTTATATCTCTCCAGAGGTCTCTATTTTTAGGGTTGCTATTCAATCATCCTTCAATCCTCTAGCAATCTTTGCTCAGAAAGCCCTAACCATGCAGAAATGTGGAAATATTTATGGAGCATTGCTTTGCTACATTGTCTAGTAGTTAACTCCTTTTCTAGCCCTCTCTCATTTAATTCTCTCCTTTTCCCCATGTCTCTTCCTAAGAAGTGGGCATTACCTTGGCTGCCTTTCTCATAGCAGTTAGAGTCAAAGAGGAGGGTGATGCTTACATCAACTTCTAAACTCTTTTTTTTAAATTGTGGATGTACAAAAAACAAACCATTTGCCATTTCAACATTCTTCACACGTACAATTCAGTAACATTAAATATGTTTATCATGTTTTTCAACCATCACCATTATGTGTTTCCAAATTTTTCCACCACCCTTAACAGAACCTCAGTGTCTCCTAAGCAATGAGTCCCTCTTTTCCCCCTCCCTCTTGCTCACCCCGGTAACCACTAATTAACTTTGGTTTCTATACACTTACCTATTCTAGATATTTTATGTCAGTTTGATCATACAATATTTGTCCTTTTGTGACTGGCTTATTTCACTCAGCATAATATTCTGAACTCTTGAATTGACTTAAAAACAAATAAAACTCTCCAAATTAAATTCTATTGTTTTATAGAAATCTGTGTGGCTAACCTATTTTATTTGGCTTGTCACAAAATGTAGTGATTTTCACAGATTATGTTTTAATGCACTTTAGGCAATAGATACATTCCTGGAAAGGTGTGTGAAAATTCAGTTTTTGTAAATAGAATAATATCATAAATGCATGAAGGGAGCACTACATTTAAAGGAATTTTATAATGGATACTTTTGTAAAATGTTTTCCAATGTGAATAATAAATTCACATTATTTTTCTTTTACTTTTTTGTATAAGATTGAATCAATTTTTAAAAGTATTGTGCATGAATATATTATTATAATGGTGAAGGTAAGGCTTTTGCTGGAATGTCATAGAATTTTTGAGCCAATAGAAGCAAATTACAGATTTAAGAAGGGAAAAGGATAAGAGAACATTATTTCTGGCAAGGTTGGTTGATTTTTCTTTCAAGTTTTATTATTTATCTAAATATTGAAGTTCAGGTCCAAAATCAATGAGTAAAAGGTATTAAGCCAAAATTGAAAGCTTCGTAAAATTCATGAAAGTTTAAACTGAGCAATGTCTTTGGAATCACAAGATATATGTGACAGAGAAGCAGGCATGGTGTGGCATATGGCAAGTGGTGCAAATGGTTAAGCACTGGGCTTGATGGCAACCAACAGCAAACATTAACAACTGAATTAAGAAAAAAATATTTGAATAAATTTTCTAAGATAATACTTGTATATCCATTTGTATTATTTTCTGTGTTGATGTACATTTAACTTATTTCATGGAAGCAGGAGGGAGTCTCTGGGTGACACAAATTGTTAGGCACTTGACTACTAGCTAGTTGGCGGTTGGAACTCATCCAGAGGTACCTTGGAAGTAAGGCCTGGTGATTTGCTTCCATAAAGTCACCCCCTTGAAAATCCTATGGAGCAGTTCTGCTCTACACAATGGGGTCTCACGAGTTGAAATCTACTCAACAGCAACCAACATCAACAACAACATGGAAGCACCTGGAAACAAACTCAAAGAAACTTACTTCTGAATTATTTTCTATTTGTCTATCTCTTGGATGCTCTTAATTTTGCACACTGAAAGCTATTCTATATCCTGTGATTATTTTAATTGATTCATAACTAATAATATTTACAATTAAAACAAAGTCCTCCAACTTTGGGCCACTGTGCCACTCTTGAAGACAGTCTCATTGTTCATCATGTCATTGCCCCAATCTGCCCTGCTCACCACGCTGTGTTTGCTCATAGGGCTTGTGAAGCTTAACTGCAGTGAGTTTTGAAGGGTTCAGGGCATGTGGGGATTTATTTTAGACAGTTTTTTCCCAAGTCCTCTGGATTGTTTTGGAAAAAGAAATCTAAAATATATGCTTTTTTTTTTTTTTTCAAATATATACCTTTTTAAAATACAAACCTTGTTTCATTTCACTCCCTGTATTACCAAAACCAAACCCGTTGCGGTCGAGTTGATTCCAACTCATAACGACCCTATAGGACAGACTAGAATGTTCCCACGGAGTTTCCAAGGAGCTCCTGGTGGATTTGAACTGCTGATTTTTTGGCTAGCAACTGTTGCTCTTAACCATTATACCACCAAGGTTACAGCCATTATTTATTCCTGCCTGTCTGACAGGATTCTTCTCTTAGTTATAAGCAAATAGCTATAAGGTTAACCATTTATTAAATCACATCACCCTAGGCTGGGAAAATTGTACCTATCAGAGAACTATTTGCTTTGTTGGAACTTTAAGAAGGTTCTAATAATCTTCTCTTTCTTGACATTAGCCTGTTTCCAGGCACTTATACAGAATTATGTGTAATTTTGAGTGTCCAATATAGGCAGACATCTTGCCTGCGTTACCTCATTTAATTCCCACAATAACTTAGTAAAATAGATATCCTTATCTCAGGAGGAAACATAACAGAGACGTTACCTAGCTGATCATGAACACTGCTCACCCAGGGCTGGGAAGTTCAGGGACAGCACAAAGAGGCTGGGCTGGCTTCTTAGTCATTGTGAGCCCTGGATGTCCTCCAGGTACAAGCCTCAAAGGGACAGAGGGGTGCATGTGGGCATGAGCAGTGGTGGTGTCCATGGTAGGACTGGAGAGAAAACAAGACCCTCCGTGTAAACCAAGCCTGGAACAGATACAGTAGAAATCAACTTACTACAACTAACTTAGCCACAGGAGTGGGGAATAAGGTAGATCTGTGTGCATGAAGTAATACTTTCAATGTTTACATTCAAAACTCTAAAAGGTGAGCTAATTACACTGCTTTCGAAAAAAAAATTATGCATGAGTTGCATTGTTTCTTTTCTGTCTATAAACAAACTGGAGCAAGTGGACTTTAAATTTAAATTTTGCCTAGACTCAAGGAAAACCTTCTAAACATCAAAGTGTGATAAGGCCACCCATTCATTTATTCAGTCATTCAATCAACAATATTTATGAGCATCCAGTATGCTTCCGGTAGTGTTTTAAGAACTGGAGATACAGAGGTGAATAAAGCTATCAAGATCCCTGAGGGTCCTGGGACTGACATTTGTTTATGTATGTGTGCACACCTGTGTGTGCCTGTGGAGAAACAATAAACACACAACTGAGCAAGAGAAAGGAGCAGAGTGATCTATGTAGATAAATAACATTGGGTAATATGATAATGACCCTAGGCTCTTATTGACTGGCTGAGAAATGGCATTTAATCAAGATCTTAATGACAAAGAGATAGCAGAAATAGAGTTTGAGGGGGGCATGTGGGGGCCCTTAGTATAAGTCTCCATAGCCAGAGAGAACAAGGTTGGTGAGTTTGGGAAACCTGGGGCTGCTGAGGGTTGGTGGGTAAAGTGGTAGGAGAGAAGGTCATAGAGAAAGAGACAAGGATCAACTCTTGTAGGGCTTAGATTTTATTCCAAGTGTGATGGGAAACCTCTGGAGGCTTTTAAGCAGGACACTGAAAGATTGCAGTTTGTTCAATCTCCTTACCTATAAAATTCTATGTAGTCTATCTTTTTGTGGTGTTGAGAAAAATAATAGCCTGCCACGTATTAAATTCTCAATAAATATAATGCATATTTATTCATAATCGTGTCTATATTTTTAAATAGCAATATCCCATAGAGGTTATAAAGCTGGTATCTTAGAGATTTAGAGACCAGTAAAAATGCCAACTACTTTTTATTGAATGCCTACTGTATGCTTTATATTATCTAATTTAATCTGCACACCTCCTTTCTGCAGAGAAAGAGGTAAGAAACTTGTGCAAGGTAACACAGCTAAGAAGGGCAGAGCCAGAATTTCTTGGCTTTTCTGACTCTGACGGGAACACTCTTTCTTCTGTGCCATGCTGCCATGTGGGCAAGGTGTGCCCTACCTTCTGTTGATAACCTGTGGTTGTAGCAGATGACCTCTTCCCCAAGGCCCTCTGGCTTTTATTGAGCCTGGATTTTACGTGCAATTTGGCACATGAAACATAAATCACAAGAGAGTCTTCAATAAGTTGTTTTGAGCATCACCATGTTTGACTGAATGAGCCTGGGAAGTACTGTTTATAATTCAGGGATTCTGTCCTCTACATATCTCCATTTCCTAGGTAGGCACTGAGAGGAGAATGATTGAAAAAATAGCAACTGACCAATGAGAAAGTAGTGCTAAGGGCACTGTTTAAATTTAAGGTGTTATTATTGTAATTGCTGTTATTAAATGGGTTACTAGGAGATGGATGCAGTAATAAAAAGAACATTTCTTCAGCTCCCTAAACGGACACAGTCTGTAAGAAAGAAATTTCCCAAGGCACCAGCACATGGAAGATGACTTAATGAAGGGCTTTGTAGTGGGGAGTTGAAGCAGGCCTAGGGCAGGGACTGTGTACTCAGAGCTTTCATCGACTGGAGAAGCCAGCAGAGACCATGGGCATGCTACGTAGTTACTCCTGATGCAGGTGACATGAGCTTTCTCCACTGCTAAGCTTTTATCTCTACCGCTGCCTTTTTGTAGGGAAGTGAGAGACCTTGATACTACTGGGCTTTGCTTTGTCAGTATTTGGAAGGTTATTGAGTTTGTCATCTTTAGAGATGGAGAAATACTAGCAAAGAAAAAATAAGGCAGATGGCTGTAGTTAATATAAAAAAAAGGGTTTACTCTAATCAGCCTCTGCTTCCCTATCATTATATTAGTTACAGTAAACTGCTTTACTATGATTGCTATTTCTTCTGTCTGAATTATAAATATCTTTCTAATGAAACAATTCCATTAGTTACTATAACTATTTCTAGTGAAGCTTATTCTAAACTTCTGAAGCTTTTTAATCATCTGGCAGGTGCAATGTATAATGTAAAAATTTGGTCTATATGCACAAATGTATCTCTCTTTTTCTCTTCTTATCCATCTTCCTTTCTCTCTGTCATTACTATAGAATCAGAAGTTGGATTTAGAAGATTTTGAGTGGTTTAGGCTTTTTTGAGTGCTTCTTATTGTTAGTTATCTAGTGCTGCTATATCGGAAATACTACAAATGGATGGCTTTAACAAAGAGAAATTTATTCTCTCACAGTTTAGGAGGCTAGAAGTTCAAATTTAGGGTGCCAGTTCCAGGGGAAGGCTTTTCCTCTGTCACCTCTCGGGGGAAGGTCCTTGTCATCAATCTGCCCTGGCCCAGGAGTTTCTCAGCGCAGGGACCCCGGGTTCAAAGGACAAGCTATTCTCCTGGCTCTTATTTCTTGGTGGTATGAGGTCCCCATGTCTCTCTGCTTGCTCCTTTATATCTCAAAAGAGATTGGCTTAAGGCACAACCTAATCTTGTAGATTGAGTCCTGCCTCATTAGCATAACTGCCTCATTAACATCATAGAGGTAGGATCTGCAACACATCAGATGACAAAATGGTAGACAATCACACAATACTGGGAATCATGGCCTAGTGGACATATATTTTTTGGGGGACACAATTCAATCCATGATACCTATATACCAAACACTATTCTAGTTTTTTTAGGGAACAAAAATACAAAAATCCTTGGTAGTGGGTAGTGCACTAGTATGGTGATTGAAGGTAAACAATAAACATAATAAACTAGTAAATGATATGGTTCTCTAGTAGGTAATAGTTGCTACTGGAAAAAGAAAATATGAGTAAAGATTTGAAAGAGGTGTGGTTATGCTGTTTGGTATATTTAAATAGTTTTACATATCTTTAGTTCAAAATGGCTATACGCTTATGTTCAAGGTGAAAGGAAATGCTTATTCTGTCTATGCCATAGAAAATGGATGAATTTGTGTGACTGTTTCTGCAGAAGTTTTTAAAGCAGGCTTCACAGGAGATTGTTCTCCTCTTGGCTAACTGCATGCCTCAAATAAATTACTCATAATGATCAGATGTCACAAGAAGGCGTGCTGGTTTCTCTACTATAGGATGAACACATTTATGTTGATGCTCCCCCTTTTGTTCTGAGTATTGTGTATTAGCTCTTATTAAAACAAACATTAAAAACAAACAAACAAAAAACCCCAACACCCTCCTCTCCCCAAACTTCGATGAGAGAAACTGGAACTTAGAAACAGTAACTGTAAAACAGGAAAAATCCTTGGAAATTGTTCACTCAAACCCTGTTATGTCACATCTGGGCGTTCTGACTCCTGCCCAGTGCTCTTTCTTAGGGCTGGTCTTCCACCTGTAGAAAGAAGGACATGATCCCCCGAGGAGAACTCTAACATGCCCTAAACAGATCTTGGGTCTTTAGTGGCCAGGGCACTCAGAAAAAATGGCAGCGAAGCCCAACACCTTATTTTCCAACACACAACTTCTTGAGAGACTAAGAGATAATTTGTCAACTCCTTACAGACCAGACCTGGGCAAAAGGTTCCATATCCTTTCAACTTTCAGAGAGCTCCAAGGAGACAATAAACAAGCCTGCACCTCTTATAATAGTTCTCAGATTGAAGTCACCCACCATCAAAACACGTTCTCTCTGAAGGACTTGCCCAGAGTGTGATCCTCAGAGCCGCAATGATGATACCACCTGGGGGTGTGTTAGAAGTACAGAATCTCTGGCTGACCCCAGACCTATTGAGTGGGATTCTGTATTTTACTGGGATCCCCAGGTGATTCATGTGGACAGTGAAGAATGAGAAGCACTGGACTAGAGAACCTTTTCCAGAAGCTCTCTTGACCAGGGCAGAGCAGCCCTTTGCTTTGAATGTTACGTTTGAATCCCAAATGATGCTTGCTGTCAGCAGTCTCCCCGTCTGTGTTCTGTCAAAACTTTACCAACTCTGTGCTAATAAATATTAGTCCAGCTTTTGACTAACTTCTGTGTCTAGTGCCAAATTTTGGTAGGGTCCTTACACCAATTCCTGAACCCATTTTCCTGAGAGGGAGGGGTGGATAAGGATTTGAATGGAACAAGGGAGATGATGCCATCTCATCTGGACTTTTTGCACTGTAGCCAAACCCTCCCCTTTGCCCTCTCCTCTGTGGGATGCCTTAACGTTTCAATCTCCTTTCTTCCTGTACTAGAGAACCTCAATCTCCTTGCTTTCTTACTAGAGAATGTGGCTCTTTTTAAGACTGTATTGAACTATTTATCCTGTCACATATTTATTTAACATAATCAGAAAGATTTGGGGATATTATATACTTGATTCCACCTTGGGTTGGGAAAAAAATTGGGAACATTCTCCTATTTGCCACAATACCTTGATTATCTTTGCTTCTGTATTCTGTTCCTCTGACCTATTTTGACTTTGAATTCCTACCCAGTCCTGTGCCTACTTTTTGGAGACCACGGGCTAGACCTTGTTTACTTGGTCATCAGTACTGTGACCCTGCACAGAGCAGTCCTACTGCTCCACATTGACCTCACTTGCCCCGCATTACTCTTCCTGTCTTTGCCTAGAAAACAGGCCTCAGAATTTCACCACACATGTTCCCATTCATTGCCTAATTTGGCCAACAGCAATCCTCTGAGGTTAACATCTCTATTATCCCCATTTACAGACTGGGAAACAACAACTTGAGAAAAAATTAAGATATTTTCTCAAGGAGACACACTCGTAGCTTATTGCTGAGGTAGACACTTCCTGATGATGGATAACTACAAAGAGGCCAAAACATCAGAGTTAAAACTAATTTTGGATTTTTAAAGTATATAATTTTAGACAGACTGTTTTGAGAAATAGTAGGTAACATTATAAATCCCAAACATTTTGCCAGTGATTGTTCTTATGCTTTGATATTAACCCATTTTGTACAACAACCTTATTGAGGGAAGCACTGTACTAAGAACACTTTACAGATAACGAGACTAAGGCACAGAAAGGTTAAGCCTAGAGATGACTAGAGCTGGGATATGAATGATCCCAGGAAATTTGTCTCCACTCCACCCCACTGCCTGGCAACACTAAAAAATATGCAAGAAGTTCTTAAGGCAACGCAAATATGAGCTGTTGTTTTTAGGTACTATCAAGTCAGTTCTGACTCATAGCGACCCTATGTACAATGGAACAAAACACTGCCCAGTCCTGCACCATCCTTCCAATCATTGCTATGTTTAAGTCCAGTACTGCAGCCACTGTGTCCATCCATCTGTTGAGGGTCTTCCTCTTTTTCACTGACCCTCTACTTTACCAAGCATGATGTCCTTCTCCAGGGGCTGGTCCTTCCTCATAACATGTCCAAAGTACATGAGAGGAAGTCTCTCCATCTTCGCTTCTAAGGAGCATTCTGGCTGTACTTATTCCAAGACAGATTTGTTCATTCTTCTTGCAGTCCATGGTATATTCAATATTCTTCGCCAAAACCATAATTCAAATGCATCAATTCTTCTTCGATCTTCCTTATTCATTGTCCAGCTTTCACATACATTCGAGGCGATTGAAAATGTCATGGCTTGGGTCAGGCGCACCTTAGTCAAAGTGACATCTTTGCTTTTTAACTCTTTAAAGAGGTCTTTCACAGCAGATTTGTCCAATGCAATATGTCCTTTGATTTCTTGACTGCTGCTTCCATGGATGTTGATTGTGGATCCAAGTAAAATGAAATCCTTGACAACTTCAGTCTTTTCTCTGTGTATCATAATGTTGTTTGTTGGTCCAGTTGTGAGGATTTTTGTTCTTTATGTTGAGGTGTAATCCATACTGAAGGCTGTAGTCTTTGATCTTCATCAGTAAACGTTTGAAGTCCTCTTTGCTTTCAGCAAGGTTGTGTCATCGGCATATTGCAGGTTGTTAATGAGCCTTCCCCCAATCCTAATGCCTGTTCTTCATTTAGTCCAGTTTCTCAGATTATTTACTCAGCATACAAATTGCATAAGAATGGTGACCAGGATAAAACCCTGACACACCCCTTTCCTGATTTTAAACCACACAGTATCCCTCTTGGTCTTTTCTTTGTTCTTGGTCTGTGTACAGGTTCCGCAAAGCACAATTAAGTGTTCTGGAATTCCCATTCTTCACAATGTTATCCATAATTTGTTATGATCTACACAATCGAATGCCTTTGAGTAGTCAATAAAACACAGGTAAACATCTTTCTGGTATTCTCTGCTTTCAGCCAAGATGCATCTGACATACACCATATCCCTCGTTCCATGTCCTCTTCTGAATTTGGCTTGAATTTCTAGCAGTTACCTGTCAATGTACTGCTGCAACCATTTTTGAATTATCTTCAGCAAAGGTTTACTTGCATGTGATATTAATGACATTTTTGGATAATTTCTGCATTCTGTAGGATCACCTCCTCTTTGGAATGGGCACGAATATGGATCTCTTCCAGTTGGTTGGTCAGGTAGTTGTCTTCTAAATTTCTTGGCATAGATGAGTGAGTGCTTCCAGCATTGCATCCATTTGTTGAAATATCTCAGTTGGTATTCTGTCAATTCCTGGAGCCTTGTTTTTTGCCAATGCCTTCAGTACAGCTTGGACTTCTTTCTTCAATAGCATTGGTTCTTGATCTTATGCCATGTCCTGAAATGGTTGAATGTCAATCAATTCTTTTTGGTACAGTGACTGTGTGTTTCTTCCATTTTCTTCTTCTTTTCTTTTCTTTTTTTTGTTTAGTGTTGTAGTTTAAGTGAAGTTTACATTTCAAGTTAGTCTCTTATACAAAATTTATACATACTTTGTTATGTGACCCTAATTGCTCTCCCTATACTGTGACAGCACACTCCTCCTTTCCACCTCGATTTCCATTCAACCAGCTCCTAACCCTCTCTGCCTTCTCATCTCACTTCCGGACAGAAGCTGCATGTTTAGTTTCATATATCTCCTTGAGCTAAGCCTTCCATCTTCTTTTGATGCTTCCTGCATCATTCAGTGTTTTCCCAGTGGAATCCTTCAATATTGCAACTGGTGGCTTGAATTTTTTCTTCAGTTCTTTCAGTTTGAGAAATGTCAAGTGTGTTCTTCCTTTTTGGTTTTCTAACTCCAGGTCTTTTCACATTTTATTATAATACTTTACTTTGTCTTCTTGAGACATCCTTTGAAATCTTCTGTTCAGCCCCTTTACTCATAATTTCTTCCTTTTGCTTTAGCTACTCTACATTCAAGAGCAAGTTTCAAAATATCTTCTGACATCCATTTTGGTCTTTTCTTTCTTACCTGTCTGTTTAGTCACTTTTTGCTTTTTTTCATATATGATGTCCTTGACATCATCCCACAACTCATCTGATCTTCCATCAGTAGTGTTCAATGCCTCAAATCTATTCTTGAGATGGTCTCCAAATTCAGATAGGATATGCTCAAGGTCGTACTTTGGCCCTGGTGGATTGTTTTAATTTTCTTCAGCTTCAGTGTGAACTTGCATATGAGCAATTGATGGTCTGTTCTGCCATCGGTCCCTGACGTTGTTCTGACTGATGATATTGAGCTTCTCCATTGTCTCTTTCATGGATGTAGTCAATTTGATTCCTGTATATTCCATCTGGAAAGGTCCACTTGTGTGGTCACTGTTCATGTTTTCGAAAAAAGGTATTTCCAATGACTAGGTCATTGGTCTTGCAAAATTCTATCATGGAATCTCAGGTGTCCTTTCTATCACCAAGGCCATGTTTTTCCAACTACTGATCCTTCTTCTTTGTTTCCAACTTTTGCATTCCAATCACCAGTAATTATCAATGAATCCTGATTGCATGTTTAATCATTTCAGACTGCAGAAGTTGGTAAAAATCTTGGAGAAACCCTGAGAATATCGTCCCCAGACACCCGTTTAACTCAGTGCTGAAGTCGCTCCTGAAGTTCACGCTTCAGCCAAAGATTAGACAGGCCTATAAAACAAACAATAAAACAAGTACAGCAAACATGTATATGAGACTAAATGGGCACACCAGCCCAAAAGCAAAGACAAGAAGGCAAGAAGGGACAGGAAAGCTTTAGGAATGGAAATGGAAGACCCAAGATCAAAAAAGGGAGAGTGTTGACACATCACAGGGTTGGCAACCACTGTCACAAAATAATATGCCTATTAAGTGTTTAATAAGAACCTAATTTGCTCTGTAAATTTTCACCTAAAGCACAATTAAAAAAAAAAAGAAGTTGATAAAAATCTTCAATTTCTTCATCTTTGGCATTAATGATTGGTGTTTAAATTTGAATAATAGTTGTGTTAACTGGTCTTCCTTGTAGGTATGTAGCAGTTATCCTATCACTGACAGCATTATATTTCAGGATAGGTTGTGGATTTTCTTTTTTTTTTTTTTTGACAATGAATGTGATGCAGTTCCTCTTCAATTTGTCATTTCTGGCATAGTAGACTGTATGATTGTCAGATTCAAAATGGCCAATACCAGTCCATTTCAGCTCACTAATGCCTAGGATATTGATCTTTATGTGTTCCATTTCATTTTTGAAAACTTCCAATTTTCCTAGATTCATACTTCATACATTCCATGTTCTGATTATTAATGGATGTTTGCAGCTGTTTCTTCTCATTTGAGTCATGTCACATCAACAAACGAAAGTCTTGAAAGCTTTACTCAATCTATATCATTAAGGTCGACTCTACTTTGAGGAGGCAGCTCTTCCTCAGTTATATTTTGAGTGCTTTCCAACCTGAGGGGCTCATCTTCCAGCACTATACCAGACAATGTTCTGCTGCTATTCGTAGGGTTTTCACTGGCCTTTTTTAAGAAGTAGATTGCCAAGTTCTTCCTCCTATTCTGTCTTAGTCTGGAAGCTCAGCTGAAACCTGTCTACCATGGGTGACCCTGCTGGTATCTGAAATACCGGTGGCATAGCTTCTAGTATCACAGCAACACACAAGCCACCACTGCACAACACAAATGTGGGTGTTCTCAGTTATTCATAAAGACTTAAAGGATATGAAAGTTTTGCAAAGAGCAGGAAGTTCAGTGTTAGAAGGACCAGATGCAATAATGTCTTATGTTTGCACAGAGCTTTTCTCCAAAGAGATCAGTAATTTGCTCCATATCCCCACCAACCTTCTGACCTAAGGACTATTTTGTTAATTAGGAAAAGATTAAAGAATTGAAGAGAAAAAAATGCATTCCTGTATTTAAATGATCAAATGAAGCAGTGATTGCAGCTGAGTACTCAGTTAAAAACCTTAGCAGTCAAATGTGAACCAGCCTAAGATTAGGAGGCTTAACGCTCTCAAGCAAATCTGTAAATGGTAGATCAAGGTCCACTCTGCACCAGGGATGATTGTAGGTGGATATTTAATGAGCAGATGATATGTCTTCCTGAAACAAACTCAAAAGCCTTTGAAATGTAAATTGCCATTCACTTGTCTCTTTAAATCTCAGTGTTTATACGTGATTGTGTGCTTCAGACTTATATGCCAGGAAGAGGAAGTCACTCTGGCAGCAGAAGGAAGATTGCAGGGCTTTGTGAAGACTTGGACTGCTGTGGATATGACATAAACAACAGCACAAGCTCATCCTGTTCTCTTAGACATGCACAGAGAGAGTGTCTTGGAGAAAGACACAGGAATCTTGTGCCCTTCAGTTCTTAGACTTTCTAAATGATGTTTAAGTGCTTAATAATTAAGCCAAGGAAGAAAAAATCAGGTATGTTCTCTAATAAGGATGAAAAGGCACTTCTGAAACTCCAATGGGCAATAAACTACACAAAGGGGCCCCAAATCCTATTGATGTTTCACTGCATCATCATTGGAAGAACTCATTGTGGAGACCTGGGGAACATCCTTCCAAGGAAAACGTCATTTTACATAGGGCCTCCTGTGGTTGCTCAGGTTTTGAGAGTAGAAACAGAAATGGCTTCAGGTCATCAGAGGATGATTCCGGAGTCAACACTGAGTTCCAGGCTAGGCTAGAGGGATGAATGTCAGTTTTCTGATACATCTCCTCAGGGCTTGTCCATGTCCAGGGGAGTTCAGTGTAGCCCTGACTTTCAGTGGCCTCTCTGAAGCTGAATGGAAGCTTAGAGGAAAGAAGGGAGGGAGTAGGGAAGGGGCACATGAACCCAGTGGCCAGATCTCCTCTGTATCATTTGGGGTCCTCTTGTTCTCCTGGCACTCTAGGATAGCACTGGCCCAAACAGGCCTACAGATTATGTCCCTAGGACATGCCAGTGCTACCAAAGCTATTTGAGAAAAGAGGTTAGCGGTATGAGAGTTTCACCTCTCATTTGTTGGAATACAAATGGCTGCTCAGATTGCAGTTTCTTGTTTGCACCATTACTATGCTGACAGGATCCTATCATGTCCTCTATAGATGATATTTCACTGATAGTTATTCAGAAATGCTAATAATTAGTACTATTGAGTCTAGTATCATCCCACATTGGAATGCATTTATTTTTGTCCTATAAGTTTCTAGTTCTTATGGGATTGGAAAGGGAGGGGAAACGATGAGAGGGGGGAAGGGAGCAAAAAAGTTGTATGTTCTGGAGTGATTTGAAGTTTCTCTTGGCTGTTAAATGATCTCAGGTGGGGCGGTCATCCAAATGTTGATGTTCTCCTGTGGAATGCTTTCCTGGGTTGTCCTGTTTGTAGATCTCTGTTGTGGCTAATACCATTATTACTTGTGATGTGACTCCTCTCTAGAGACTCTCTGTTAGGATCATCTTGGGGATATCTTGCTCTTTCTGGTGTGCCCTTTGGCAGGCCCATATATGGTCCGTGGGAGACAAGCACAGTCCCCTGATGTTGGTGGGAGTGCAGTTCATTCCCATTGTCGTTCTAACCGTCTGTCCTTGTTGTCTCCTCCGGGAAAACTGCAATAATCCTCCTGCCTGTAGACTCTTCCAGATAAGTCAGTCACAAAACTCTGTGACCCACAAACTTCCGCTCTCTGCATAGTTGTCGGAAGCCACCTTCCTTGGCTGTAGGTCTGGAAAATGACTTCCTCCCCTTTGCTATTAATAGATGGAGAAGCTTACAGTGCATGATGGCTAAGCATTCCAAAAATAGTTCTCAGTATCCTATCATGTCTTATATAGATGATATTTCACTGACAGTTATTCAGAAATGCTGATAAAACATGAAAATTCAAATTTAACATTGTATTACACTTAAATATAGATACATAGTATGTGGTTACTCAGTGAACATTACTTAGTGATACTTGATGAATACTCACCAAATATGTAGAGGATATATAGAGAGAACTCTTCCTTCTTTAATTACTTCTGGCCAGAGTGCATGCCACACTTGGCATCCTAAATCATTTGTTGGGCATGCTGGAGAGTTTTTCTGGGGTATTTATCTATCTAGTTTTTGATGCCCACATACTTGATATAGCTGTTGTTTAAAATTTTGTTCATAACATGTCCATAGCTACTCATACTTAGTGTTACATTGTATAAACTTATATTCTCTATTCTAGAATATGGAAAATAATTCTAAGTTCTTTTATCATGAGTAGTTACTTGTGAGAAAAGTGTAGAAGATCAAAAATGGAATGGCCTGAATCCTTAAAAAAGAGGTCCTTTTGACCCTGTCCTTGAGGGTAGAAAGAACTGTATATCAGATCCATTAAGTCAGCTGTTCTCAAAATGTAGTTCCCAAACCAGCAGCATCAATGTTACCTGGGAACTTGCTAGAAATACAAATTCTCATGTCTCACTCTAGACTTCCTGAATCAGAAATTCTGGGGGTGGGGCCCAGAAATCTGTGTGTTAACAAGCCCTCTAGATGATTCTGATACAGTTCAAGGTGAAGAACCACTGCCCTGAGCATTCATTGATGACCAATGTTAAATTAACAAAACTTTTTCCTTGAACTCTTGAACTTGGACATGGCCCAATCCTGCAGCAGAACTGTGCAATTATAACCATTATCTAATTCTCAAGAAATGCATGGTTTTGGTCAATAAGGGCAGTTGTTTTTTGTCAGTTTATTGAAAAAAGCTTTGAGTTTGAGTAGTTGAGTTTAACTCACCTGTAGGTGAGGCCTCTAAATAGCGTACTGTTTCCTAGCTACATAACTGGAATTGAGCTGCACATATGGCATGCCTAATCAAAGCATATGGTATTTGCCTCTGGCCCTTCATTAACTGTTATTTGTTGCTGGTATTTTCACAAGAGGGGTTCCTGGGGCTGTAAGAAAATAGAGGTTTCGACAACTGTTCAATAAATTTAATTTGAAAATACAAAAATTTACAAACTGAGAACATAGTTTATTGACTTTCACCAGGTTTATTTATTAACTTCGACCAGGTTTTTCCAGACCTTCCCTGGGCAGTAAAAAGCAATTTATCAAACCTCTTTTCAAGGGGAGTTCAAATCATCCTTCACAAACTTTGCCTGGTTAATCTAAGTGAGAATTGTTTTAAAATAAATACATTTACAAGCGACCTAGGGGATACTTGCAGAAGCATGGTATAATTAGTATTAGTTCAGAAAATTCAAGATGGGAGCCTACCCTTATTAAATGATTATTTACTTTCAAGATGCTTTTCTTTCTTAGCGGAGAAACACTTTATTTTCTGCTCTAATATTTCTGTAAGTTTTACTGGAATTCTTTCCTCAGGTCATGTCATAGAAGGATATTAAATAGGTTTTATGACTCTGGCCTTCTGGTCCTCTCATAGTCCCAGAGTCACAAAGTAACCTGAAACGTTTCCTTCTTATTTATTTATTTTTGAAGGGGGAAGATCAATAAATGTACAAACTATAGACCTCGGTTGTCTTCAGTAGTAAGCATTGACTCCTTTTCTTGTCTGTGCTTAATGTTTTCGAGCAATCTTGCAGTTGTCAGGGATTGTCATTTTCAGAAAAGTCAAATGCAGTGCATGGAAAATTAAACGGACTTCCTGAAGAATCTGTTTCTAAGATGCAGAGATGAACAGAACTGGAAATGAAAATGTTTGGATAGTTCCCACTTATTGTAATTTCAGATATATGGAAACTCATTGGAGAGTTTTCCAATACTTAATGGATTATAATGTTTTTTGTTGTTAATGTTTTTGCTGTTATTGTTATTCTTGTTGTTGTTGGAGGCATGTGTAATTTCTACATGTTTAAGAGCCAAATGCTCTTTTAGCTCAAGATTAAAACAATGAGCATTGCTTAGTCACTGCAATGGATGCAGCAAGTAGTTTGCAATGGCGTATGTGAGACTTTCACTGGTGAGGAACAAAATCAAGTTATTGAAATGTGTGACTTTAGGGAAGAAAGCAAAAAACAATGTCTCCTTGACAATTTCAGGTTGGGCTCATATGTCAAAGGCAGATGAATGGAAAATAATTGATTATTATTTTAATCATTATACTGCTGGAATGATCTTGTTGCTAATTAGGACAGTTGGTTATTCTAGGGATCTGTCTGGCTGTATTTGGGGAAAACTATGTTCCCAAAGGAGCCCTCTTGGCACAGTGGTTAAGTGCTCAGCTGCTAACTGAAAGGTGGGTGGTTGGAACCCACCACATGCTCCATGGGAGAAAGATGTGGCTCCATAAAGATTTACAGCCTTGGAAACCCTATGGGGAAGTGCTACTCTGTCCTTATAGGGTTGCTTTTAGTTGGAATTGACTTCATGGCATACAACAACAACAACATGTTCCCAAGCCTGATTTGGCTCTAAGATTAGACCTTAATTTGAGAGTTAACTTTGAGGTGACCTCTGTGGAGACAGATCTCTGAAGGCTGCATTGTGCCCAGATTGAGACCCACGTCAGCAATCTTTGCATCCATTTTCTACATGTCAACTAGTCCATGCACAAAAACAAGCACACACAGTATTGAGATATAAAAGCCATCAATTTATTCCTTCTCAACTCCAAGTTTACTCTGCAATACTTGCTCTCTGATAGTGGAGAGAAGTTCTTCAGGTATCTCTCCTTCACGGTGAACACAATGTCAAGCTTTATAATTAGAGGGCACCAGAGGGACATGCCAGGAAGAAGGAGTTTTGCCTTTTCCTGTTGTGCCACAGGGAAGTGGGGGTGGGTGGTGTCAGCGGTGTAGTATGGGAGTGAGAACATCTAGTGGAGTGCTTCCCCAGCAAAAGGCCCAGAATATGGGGTTCCTTAGTGACCCTGAAGCCTGGTCCTGGCAAGAAACTTTTGTGCCCCTTTTGACTTGTGAATTGGTACCCAAAGTTTTCCTGCCTGCACCAGCACCCAAAGGCCTCCCACCTGCTCTGGCTCCCAGATCCTCTCTGTGGCCTAAGGTTTTGAACCTCTATGCATGCCCATGCCACTGGATGCCGATCACCTGCTCGCTGCCTGCTGCCCAGTGATCTCAGACCAGCTCTGGTCTGGCCAAAGCATTGGACTTCTCTGCTATCCAGTAGGTAAAATGGAACCTTCTCCATGGAGGTCTGAACCCCTTCCAAGTTTGTTCTTCCTTGGGTACTCTCCCTCAGCCCAAGGGTACCCTACAGAGTTTCCTTATATCGTATAGTTACTCTTCTATCATAGTTTAATTATTCTTCGTATTCAGTTTCCCTGATTAACCCACTGTGTAGTTTCTCTTTCCTGATGGGACCCAAGCCAAATCTCAGTTGTTCACATGGGCATAAAAAAGTGACTTCTAGGTAACATCTGGTTTGAAATGAGAGATGTTTTTATGGAAGTATGATGAGCATGATGTCTATTTTGGTTCACTAGACATTTCATGTGGTGATGCTAGAGATGGTTTGCAGGTAGGTTTTCCATGGGACAATTCTATGGGACCAGTACTTCCCTAGGTGTGTCTCGTAGAGAGGGCTAATGGAGTTTCAAAAGCGATATCTGGGATGATGTGACAACTGTGAATGACAAAGAACAGAATATGACAATTATTCATTGAATAAGTACTTACTGAGTGCCTATTAGGTGCCAAGTACTGCTAGGTACTGAAGATACAGCAGGAAAAACAACAAACAAAAATCCCTACATTTATTTCTACTTAGATCTTTGCTTCAAATTATCTTTTGCTACCTGATACTTCAAGTTGGTGCTTCTCATTTGATACTAGATATTCCTATTATTGACAGAATGAGGTATTTCACATAACTGGTTACAGAGGTACTAGAAAGGGGGGGACTGGGGCTGTGGATTATATAGAACCAGCAATTTTGAAGATAAATTTAAGTAAAAACACTTTACTTTTTTTTTTTTAAATTGTACTTTAGATGAAGGTTTATAGAACAAACTAGCTTCTCATTAAATAGTACACATATTGCTCTAGGACATTGGTTAACAACCCCATGACATGTCAACACTCTCCCTTCTCAACCTTGGGTTTCTTAGTACCAGCTTTCCTGTCTCTTCTTGCCTTCTCTTCCTGGCCCCTGGGCTGGTGTGCCCCTTTAGTCTTGTTTTGTTTTATGAACCTGTCTAATCTTTGGCTGAAGGGTGAACCTCGGGAGTGACTTCATTACTGAGCTAAAAGGGTATCCAGGAGCCATACTCTTGGGGTTTCTCCAGTCTCTGTCAGGCCAGTAAGTCTGGTCTTTTTTTGTGAGTTAGAATTTTGTTCTATATTTTTCTCCAGCTCTGTCTGGGATCCTCTGTTTTGATCCCTGTCAGAGCAGTCAGTGGTGGTAGCTGGGAAAAACACCTTGCTTTTGAACAAACATTTCAAAGAGATTTTACCACCTTCAAAAGAATAGCAACAGGTGAATGGAAAATTAGTCCTAGGTGTTGTGTGAAATTGACTTCGAATTTCTCATTAATTAAGAGTCCTTGGTGACCTGGTTGTTCTCATTACACTAGTTGGGAAATTTGATCATTGGTCAAATGAAACAAGCACCTACAAGAAACTCAAATGAGGCCTGATACGGTCTCTGAAAGAATTAGTGTTACAATTACCTTCTGTCCACAGGGAGGCTCAGTGGAGCTGGGTTTCACTTTTTGGATTCTTGCAATATTGTCAGGTGAAAATACTCCATCCATTTGGAGCTCTGCTTTGTTAGATATGAGAGGTACTAAATCTGTAGTTGGGTTTCTGGGTGGCAAAAATGGTTAAGCGCTCAACTACTGGCCAAAAGGTTGGCGGTTCCAACCCACTCAGAGGCACCCGTGGAAGATAGGCCTGCCAATCTGCTTTGGAAAGGTCACAGCCTTGAAAACACTATGGAGCAGTTCTACTCTGAACACATGGTGTCGCTGTGAGTTGGAATTGACTTGATGGCAACTCACAATAACAACAACATCATAGCAGTAGTCTGTGGTTTGATGACAGAACATTTTAACAGGGTCCTTTATGATGACCAGTTATTTATTTTTGTTTAAATCAATGGCAATATAGTTCTGTTAGAGGGGTTCCCGTGCCTCCGTGGAAGATAATCAGTGATTTTTTTTTTTTTTTTAAAGGAAGAAATGGAAGAATATTTTAGATTCTTTTGTTTGTAATCCAAATGGCCTGAGGTGGAGGGGCACTGCTGTTCCAGACGTCTCATTTCTTTATTTTTACACCCTTATCTGGGCAGGGGCAGTCCCACATCTGCTCTTTTGGCCTCTGTCTTTTTCCCTTCACCTTCCTCAGTGTAGGCAGGAGGAGAGCTGTCAGTGAGGAGGATATCCTCTCTGGTATTATCATGTGATAGGAAACAGGGAAGCAGAGGTTTTTTGATTTTATTTTTCTCCCCTGCAACTCAGCTTTCCTATAGATAAAACTCAGCTAAAATAATTACTACTTTTTTCCCCTGCACTTTGTGAAGTTTAACGGTACTTGATGCTTGTGGAAACACTGCAGTTCTTTGAATGAGGTGATAATACTTAAAATCATGTCCACCTGTCATGGAATGCACATGAAAAATAGCTATTTCCTTGAACTGGTAGTTTCATGTTCAAATTCCATGATTCAGAATTTAATTCAAAACACATTTTTAAATGATACCACAGAGCCAGCAAATTAAAAAGTGTGCGGCATTTAAATGACTGGCAGTATTTCAGTAGAATTGTTATAAGAGGCTCGAACTGTGGAATCATCTCATATTAAGAATTTGATTAATGAGCCTAATTGGCAATTGAAAGTGAAAATTCATACTATGTGGCTTGTTTCACTGTAAGTATGATTAAAGAACATTTAAGAAATAATTTTTTAACTTTTAATGTTAGAACCATAATTTACCTATTTAAAAAACAAAACAAAACAAAACACAAACCCATAGTGACTGACTCATAGCGACCCTAGAGGAAAAAGTAGAATTACCCCACAGGGTTTCCAAGGAGCTGCTGGTGGATTCAAACTGCCGACTTTTGGTTAGCAGCTGAATGCTTCACTTCTGTGCCACCAGGGTTCCTAATTTCCCTATACTAATATCGTATTCAGGAGCCCTCGTGGTGCAATGGTTAAGTGCTTGGCTGCTAACCAAAAGATCAGGGATTCGAACCCACCAGCTCCGCCTTGGGAGAAAGATGTGAGAATCTGCTTCTGTAAAGATTTACAGCGTTGGAAACCCTATGGGGCAGTTCTACTCTGTTCTGTAGCATCGTTATGAGTTGGAATGGACTCAAAGGCATGGGGTGGTGGTGAGTGAATATTATCTTCTGTTTATATCTTCTGTTTAGCTGGCCTTGAGTGCAGAGCTTGACATACTATACAAGCTCAGTAAAGGGGTTGCTACCGTTATTTCCCTGTTTTCCTCCAAATGACAGTCTTGATATGCAGAGCTCAGAAATGCATCATGCAATGCGGTCATTTGGAAAATAGAATAGATAACTGTGCCTCTGGAATAGCAGGACTTAAAGGGTCAGGGTCAGAAGAACATCTATTCTATTGAGGTAATATAGTGCAGAGAACAGAAGACTCATCCTAGAGACCTTGATTCTAGTTTCAGCTTTGCTATTAACCCACTGTGTAGACTCAGGAAAGTCAATTAACCTCTTTGAGCCTTGGTTCCATCATCTATAAAGTGAAGGAATTGAATTAGGTGACCTCTCAGATGCTTCCAGTGATCAAATATGATCCCATCTCTTTTGGGGATTTAGTTTTCATGTCTGTGAGATTAATATTAGCCATGTGCACACCAAGGGAAAGGCACGTTTACACTATTTGCTAGCCTCAGATTTGGTAGTCAAACTAGTCATATTCCAGGCTCTGTAATTTTTATATATCAAAATAGAAGACCTTGCTTCATAGCTCTGACACTCAGAGTAGCAGCCAAGCAACACAGATTTTTTCTCCAGAAATTAGGTGAGGAAAACAGATAATTTCAGCTGTTCATCGTGGCTTCTGGAACAAGGCAGTTGTATCCAGTAGCATTAAAAAAAATTGCTCTTAATTTCTTTAATTGGAAAGAGATTTGGTCAGAACAGCAGTGAGAGAATATTTCCTTGAATCCAGTTCAACAACCACATGTTGAACCTCAAAGTCCACAACTATTATCCATAAACCTGAAATCCCAAAGGCTCTAAAAAACCAGAATTCATTCAGTGGCAAAGCCTGACCTGCACTGATATGAGGTTATGTACATTTTTTATCCCATTTACCGAAGATACTGCAATGTGTGTGATTACAGAGTGCCACCCCAGAATCCGCACGGAATCTTCCTTAAGATGTGCTGCATGGGCTGTAATACTGTTCTAAGCTCTGAAAAGTTCTGAATTCCAAAATGCATCTGGTACCAAGGGTTTGATTAAAGGATGTTGGACATACATGTGACAAGATTGATGGTGGGTAGGAGGATGGCGAAGAGGAACTGGGTGAAATGCAAAGGTAAATAGTGCAAAGTCACTGTTCTCAAGTAGTTCCAGACATAATCACTAATACAGTGTGATTATAGAAGAGATGTGGATAACATGTAAGGGTGCTCAGAGAAGGAACAATTATTTCAGCTGGGATTTCAGGGCATACCACAGAGGAGGGGATATTTGAATTGAGTCTGGGAGGATGAGGATGAGTAGGTGTTTCTCATTCACAAGGAAAGTTATTCTAAACATAAAGAAGAGACATTTGTGGAGTAATGGAGTTCCCACAGCTTCTTTGTGGCTGAATTAGAGAATTCATGGGGAGAAAGTTAATGGGGCTGAGTGTCTGAAAATGTGGCTGTAATTATTATTCCATGCCTAGTATGACATGCTAAAAACCATCCGTAGATCCCCACTTAGGTTGTATTTTCCAGAGACGGACCCTGAGAAGGGTAGGCATATGTAAATGCTTTATTTAGAAAGCACTCCCAGCGAGACCTGTAAGGGAGTGGGGGCAGCTGGAAAGGTTAAGACAAGAAGCCAGGCAACGGAGTCTTCTTCTCAGGCAAACTGCCAGTGGTGGCTTCCACTTGATCTTTCAGGAGGATGCTAAAGTGAAAGGTAAGCCTTAGATACTCCCGCACCAGTCAGTCATTGGCTAAAGACCTTAGAATGTGGGGTGGGCTGGTGATGGAAATTTCCCAGCAAAAGCAAGTGCTGAAGGAGAAGTGGTGGGCAAAGTGCACTAAAATGGTGAACAAAGATCTGAGAGGATAGAGCAGAGCACCAACATTTGCTGCCACAGTGCCATTCAGTGACCCTTTATTGCGTCTCAGTCTTTGCACTGAGTACTTCAAATAATCTTCTCATTGAATTCTCACAACAATTCCACATGGTTGGGGGTATTTCCTATCTTATAGAAGAGAATTCTGAAGCTTGGAAGGTCAACTAGATTGACCAGTCTGTTTAGTGGAGGTCAGTGTCCATCTGGTCACAAATCTCCCACCCATCACACTGGTGGTTGTGTCTGTGGACAGCAGGGCTCTTTAGGTCTTCAGAGTTCCCCATCTACCCCCAACTTTCCACCTGAGCAGCTCTACATCATCTGTAGAAATTATGTAGAATATCTCTAAAGAAATTTTCCTGAAGCTTAAAAAGTTTAGAAATTGCTGCAAATCATGGAGAGCCAATGAAAGTTTTTAAGGAAAAGGGGAGTTTGATGAAACACTTCAGGAAATGTACTCAGCTCTTTTATGATGTTTGAATTTTAATTCCAATTGTTGTAGTCCAGGGATCTTGAAAAGTTTTTCATATTATAATAAAGCAGAATAGTCTCTCTTATTTAAGTTTGCCTCCATTAGGAAGATGAGCAAATCAGGATCAATGTCATGGTCTCCGGAAACATCTAGCTCAATTGGCATAAGACAGTTTATAAAGACAATGTTCTACATTGTCTGGGGTCTTAAAAGCCTGTGAGCAGCCTCTAAGATACTCCACTGGTCTCATCCCTTCGGGAGCAAGGGAGAGTGAAGAGAACAGGATACAAGGAAAAGATTAGTCTGAAGGACTAATGGACCACAGCTACCAAGGCCTCCACCAGACTGAGTCCAGTACAGCTAGATGGTGCCCGGCTACCACCACTGAATGCTCTGACCAGGATCACAACAGAGGGTTCTGGACAGACCTAGAGAAGGATGTAGAACAAAATTCTAACTCACAAAAAAAGACCAGATTTACTGGCCTAAAGGAGCTGGAGAAACCCTGAGAGGATGGCCCCCAGACACCCTTTTAGCTCAGTGGTGAAGTCACTTCCAAGGTTCACCATTCAGCCAGGGAGTGGACAGCCCCATAAAACCAAATGAGACTAATGAGGCACAGCAGTCCAGGGACAAGGACTAGAAGGCAGAAGGGGACAGGAAAGCTGGTGATAGGGAACCCAAGGTCGAGTAAGGATAGTGTTGATGGGTTGTGAGGTTGTTGACCATTGTCATAGGGCAACATGTGTGCTAACCGTTTAATGAGAAACTGTTTTGTTCTGTAAACCTTCATCTAAAGTGAGAATAGCAGCACAATTGTAAGAGCGTAGTCGATGTCACTGAACTGTGCATGTAGAAATTTTTGAAATGGTGTATCTTTGGCTATGTATATTTTCACCAAAAAAAACCAAAAAGGTCGAGAAGGGAGAGGGTTGACATGTCGTGGGGTTGTTAACCAATGTCATAAAACAATATGTGTACTACTGTTTCATGAGAATCTATTTGTTCTGTAAACCTTCACCTGAAGTACAATAAAAAAATATATAAAAAAAAAATCAAGATCAATGTTTATTTTGCTGCTGCTATCGTTGCATTTTATTTTTAACTTAGAATTCCTTTAGAACTTTTTAGGAACCAAGTTCAGTTTTAAATCGTCTGTTAGATAGAAGGAGCCCTCGTGGCTCAGTGGTTAAGAGCTTTGCTGCAAACCAAAAGGTCAGCAGTTTGAATCCACCAGCGGTTCCTTGGAAATCCTATGGGACAGTTCTACTCTGTTCTATAGCGTTGCTATGAGTTGGAATTGACTTGAAAATGGGTTAGATAGAAAGAAATAATTGAGTCATTTAATTACCAATAGTTCTGAATGGTGCCCAGTGTATCTGACTAGATAAATTCTGATGCTGTTCATTTTTGGCAGTTTTTTGACTAGTGTAAAGCAGGATAGCCAGAATGGACCCCACAAAGAAATTATAAATGCAATTAGGCTTTTGGAGGTAAATGTATATATACATCAAAGTACTAAGAACATTTCTTACATTCTTTCTTTCCTGCTTTCTCCCTTCCTCTCTCTCTCTCTCTCATGCACACACACACAGGAGTCAAAGGGCTCTGTTTTATTTGTTCACTCATTTAAAAAATATTTATGGAGAGCCTATTGTATACCAGGCAAAAAACAAAACAGCTAAGATTTCTGCTTTCATCGAATTCACAGTCTAGGAGAGGAGAATGAATTATTATAGTTATACCTCACTGCTGTTATTACAAACAAAACAAAACAAAACTTAAGCCCTGGCATTTAATAAGAGTCTAGGGGAAAAGAGATGTTTCTCTAGGACTTAGTCGTTTTACATATTTAGCTGTAACACAAATAAATCTCCTAAGAATTGAATTCAACGAACATTTATGGCACTACTATATGCTAAGCAGTGTTAGTACTGTTAAAATGAGTTACAGCAGGGGGTGGAGCCAAGATGGCAGTGTAGTTAGAAGCTTCCTATATCCCTCTTACAACAAAGACCTGGAAAAGCAAGTGATTTGATTATATATGAATATCTAGGAGCCCTGAACAAGGCAAAGTTGAGAAATAGAACTTAGTGGCGGGGGGAGAGGGAGACAGTTCGGAAGAACCCAGCAGCACGAGAGCTGCGGCAGTGGGACGGCAACTCTTCAGCCACACTGGCAACTCCTCAGCCGTGCTGGGTCCGCAGTGAAGCAGGCAAACAGCTGTGCGTGCACTTGGAAAACAGTTTCTACCCTCGAGAGAGATCTGGCAGCAGAGATTCTGCTTGGATACTCCGAACCAGTGAAAAGCAGCTCCCAAGAGGCTAAAGATAAGTACATGCAAGTGGCCTTTCACGGGGATTCTTTTTTTCTTTTAAAAAAGCCCATTTGGGAAAAACCTCCCTCCCTTTTACCTCCTCCCTCCTCACTCTGAACCAGGAGTCTGCTGGGCGGGAAGTAGATCCCAAAAGGCTCCCTGAACCATTCTTCTGGCCTTGGAGAGGGATCAAATAAGGGACTGGCTTCCCTAAGCCAGGAACACAGGGTCAGCACAGCTCCTTTGCTAGGCACAGGCATAAGGGGTCTGCAGACTCTGAGTGCCTTATACCCCTGTATACACTTGTGGGGACCCATCTCAACAGCATTAGCCGTCACTACCACAGTACAACAGGGCAAACATCTGAAGTTTAAGTTCAACTGTTTCAGCTGTGAAGTGGCAGATTTGTGACCCTCGAAACAGCCCTGCCCCTTAAGTAGGCACTTTTATCGGTCCGCAACAGGGGCTTGAGGACTGGTGGCATCACCTAAACCTCCTAGTCACCTGCTACATGAGTCTAAGAAAAAGTGGTGCCCTCGAGTCTTTACAGCCAACAGAGTGGGGTGCTCATAGTCCGGCTGCAAAACTCACCTAC
>NW_004444090.1:6830148-6831271 GCF_000243295.1 Trichechus manatus latirostris
GAAAATTAAGGGGAACAAGGAAACTGTGAACAACCCACAAAAAGAGATATCAGGATGACAGCACTAAACTCATACCCGTCAATAATTACACAAAATGTAAACAGACTTAATGCACCAATAAAGAGACGGAGAGTGGCAGATTGGATAAAAAAGCATGATCCATCTATATGCTGTATGCTTAGACTTAAACACACAAATAGGCTAAAACTCAAAGGATGAAAAAAAATATGTCAAGCAAACAGCACTCAAAAAAGAGCAGAAGTGGCAATATTAATCTCTGACAAAATAGACTTGAAAGTAAAATCCACCACAAAGGATAAGCAAGGACACTATATAATGATTAAAGGGTCAGGAGGACATAACTATAATAAATATTTATGCACCCAACAACAGCGCTCCAAAATACATAAAACAAACTCTAACAGCTCTGAAGAGAGAGATATACAGCTCCACAAAGTAGTAGGAGACTTCAACATGCCACTTTCAGTGAAGGACAGAACATCCAGGAAAAAGCTCAATAAAGACACAGAAGAGCTAAATGCTATAATCAACCAACCTTATCTCATAGACATATAGTGAACACTGCACCCAAAAGCAGCCCAGTATACTTTCTTTTCCAACGCACATGGAACATTCTCCAGGATAGACCACAGATTAGGCCATAAAGCAAGCCTTAACAAAATCCGAAACATCGAAATATTACAGAGCATCTTTTCTGACCATAAAGCCATAAAAGTGGAAATCAACAACACAAAAAGCAAGGAAAAAAAATCAAACACATGGGAACTGAACAACACCTCACTCAAAAACTACTGGGTTATAGAAGAAATTAAGGATGGAATAAAGAAATTCATAGACTCAAACGAGAATGAAAACACACCCTATCAGAACCTTTGGGATACAGCAAAACAGTGCTCAGAAGTCAGTTTACACCAATAAATGCACACATCCAAAAAGAAGAAAAGGTCATAATCAAAGCATTAACCCTACAACTGGAACAAACAGAAAGGAGCAAAAGAAGCCCACAGGCACCAGAAGGAAGGAAATAACAAGAATTAGAGCAGAATTAAATGAAATAGAGAATAAAAAGACAATTGAAAGAGTTAACAAGTTCAAAAGCTGG
>NW_004444090.1:6835672-6836976 GCF_000243295.1 Trichechus manatus latirostris
CCATGACACCCTGAGGAGAAACTTGGATTCCAAGCCAGTGAACAGTTGGGACAAACTATTTTCACTACCATGTTTAACAGAAAAGAATACGGGCTTGAAATGTATTCTTAGAGTCTATCTCATCTTTTCCAGCTTCTCTAACCAAAAGAAAATCTTTTGTGCTCATTCGTGTTGCCGACTTCTTCCCTGTCCCACCCACCATGAGCTCCCATGCCCTTTCCACCATGTTATGCTGGGCAAATCCTTGCTTCTCTCGAAATTAGGCACTGCCAACCCAGGCATTGAATTTGTATTCCCTTCACCTATTTAAAGCCAACCCATCCTCAAAGGGATAAATCACATTTCACCTGTTCTACTAAACTTGTTCTGCTCTTTCCAGGGCACACTCAGTTCTCATCTTTATAAAAGGTTTTATGATTAGAATCAGACAATTTTAATATTTTCCCAAAGTTTTTCCTGTAGGTCAATTTTATTTTTTTCAATTATATAAGGGCAGAAGTCATTTTTATTCTTTGGGTGTATGTCCCACATGACAGGTACTCCCTCTTCTGTGTGCCATACCATTGTGTGAATTCATTCAACCTATGAAAAAAAAATTCTTTCTAGTTTTCATTCAAGTGTTATATAAGGCATGCATGCATGTGTGCATGTGCACGCACACACACACACACACACACACACACACACACACCAATGCGGTAGAACAAGGCACAGCTCTTGTTCTCCAGGATTTTATAGTATAGACAAGGAAAGAAACATGAAAATATGTGTAATAAGACCGACATATGGATACACAATTTATTCATTCATTTACTCATTACTAGCATTTCTCAGCTGGTGAACAAAGTACTTACAGCCCCTGTAGTTATGGGACTTATTGTCTATTGAGCTGGGAATGTCCGAATAGCTAGAGAACCCAGTGAGACAGGGTGGGTCTCTTTCTCTGTCTGTCTCTCCTTGAAAAAAGAAAAATAAGATAATGAGTAACTATGAAGGGGACTGAGCTCTATTTCCTACAGCAAAATCAGAGAGGTTCTGGCTGTATAAATATCTTCTATACAGAAAAAGTTGAGAATATAAAAGATCTTGTGCTAGCAATTACCTCCAGAAGGTGGGATGCAGAGAAATTACAGTAACTGGAGATATGGGAGCAAAAATAGAAAGAGGGAGATAGCAGCAACATGAAAAGTGTCTTTAAGACTCAGCTTCTATATTAGAGACCTTTCAGTGTTGGGAGGCTGAACTCAGAAGCAATAAAGCCCAAATTCTCACACATTAGCAGGAGGATAGTTATCTCAGTCCTC
>NW_004444090.1:6838064-6840103 GCF_000243295.1 Trichechus manatus latirostris
AAACTAGTTTCTATGAGAAGATTCTGTGAGAAGATTATAGCAGACACATGATGAGTTCCACATGCCCTACATGTCGACAAAGTCTGGATTCAAGTTGTGTAGAGAGAAATATTCACAAATATTCCATCAGAAAGCTTCCCTAGTTATATACCCCAAAGACTGTCCCTTCTCATTATCATGATAATGCATTTACTGAAAATGGGCAGAAGGAGAGGTTTGTGTTACTGTCTTTCCAGGATATTGTCTTATCTGTTTCTAATCCAAATAGACCACGGACAAGTTTTGTGGTATCCCCTCCCCCATGCCAAAGATTTAAGTCCTAAATTACTTAGATTTTATATACTGGAAGTGTACTTTCTTGCTTTCCCACCTTAATCACTGGTCACAAGGAGCTGAGATTAAATAAGTGCTTTCAGACCCCGAAAGATCAATTAGCTGAAAATGAGGAAAACATGGAGCCCTCCATTTATACCTGTTCTGCTGTAAGATCCCTGGGCAGAGACCAGGCAATAGGTGAGAGGTAAACTGTTTTACCAAGTTACTAGAATTCTTTGTAATATTAGGCCTCAGTATAATTCTTTATCGTATACCACTATTCCTGTGAATCGATGTCTTCCAGAATAGTTTTATGGGTTCTCAGACTAAGTTTTATTCACCAATCCTCACCCCAACCAATATTTTGGGAACAACTCTATTATTGCACTTAAAATATTTAATTGCCTTCCTTTGTTTATACCTCTACCTCTTCTCCTACCATGAGCTTCTTGAGGACAGGAACAATGTCATATTTATTTCTATTACCCCCAAATCTAGTGTGCCTAGCAGATGCTTAGTAAAATGTTTTATTGAGTGAATAAAAACAATTTGTTGGTTGCAATAAAGTTTAGGTTTTAAAGAATTGGATGATTCCCAGTATCTACATAGGAATAAATAGACTCTATGTATCTATATCTATAGCTATATTTTCTGTTAATGAAGTTCTTAATATCACATTGAGGAAAGAGTTTTTATATTTCAGCTTTTCTCAGGGGGCCTGAGAATGGGGAAATAAATCTCCTGGAAGTATTCCATGAAGCTAATAACTTAGGAGAATTCATTAAAGATTGAATGGGCTAGGATGCTCATGATGTATGTGACAGTGAGCTGACCCACAGCATGAGTGAAGTTCCCCTGAGAAAGTGAAACTGGAAATCAACGTCCAATGATTTAGAACAGAAATACACAAATCAGCCAAGGAGACAGTAGAATGACTCCTAAGAGAGTGAAAGATGTGACCAAAGCCTTACTGAAGATATATCTGAAGGAAGGAGATAACCAAGCAAAGGAGGAGCTGGACTGAAATGGAAATGTAAAAATGGTAATTCATGGCCCATATCATGGTAGTGATCTGATAATCTATTCAGAGAAAGAGGGTCTTGGGTTGGGACCAAACCTCTCAGGGACAAGTGGCAGGGATAACCCTCTTGTGGAGATGGGTATTTCAGGCTCTCTTAGTCTGATGCTATTATAATTTCACACATAATAAAATGCAAGGTGCTATGACATTTGGTAATATGGGCAGTTCATAAATGAAGAGACAAATTTTGATATCGGAGAGGAAAATGTCACGAAGGAGGCATGATGGGGTTGATTATTAGAAGTTAGGTAAGATTTTTGTACTAAGAGATATGGAAAGATAGAAGAAATGGCATGAATGGAGAAGACAAGGCAATAAGTGGCCCAGTCCAGCAGGACCATACTTGTAACAAGTGGGAGGATGATACTAATGTTCAGCTGATAGACTTAATGTGGGGAGAGATTTTTACACGGGTCAAAGGTGTTTGATCATTATTATTTACATTATAGGGGACATTGCAGGTAACTGGCACAGGGACCAGAGCTAAGATCTAAGAAGACCAGATATGGTTAGGCACAGAAAAAAATGGAGAATGGGATTAGGGAAACCTACTAGGGGTCAGGGATTTTTGCAATAAAGTAGGTGAGAAATGATTAAGGTATAAACTAAGCAATGGACAAGAAAGAGTGTTGAGTAAAAGGAG
>NW_004444090.1:6840913-6843227 GCF_000243295.1 Trichechus manatus latirostris
TGAGCTGATTCCAACTCATGGGGACCCTGTGTGTGTCAGAGTAGAACTGTGTTCCATAGAGTTTTCAATGGCTGATTTTTCAGAAGTAGACCACCAGGCCTTTCTTCTGAGGCACCTCTGGGTGAACTCAAGCCCCCAACCTTTCAGTTAGCAGCTGGGTGCTTTAACCATTTTTACCACCCAGGGACTTCTGTTGGTCTATAGACAGAACTCCAGCAATCAGCATCTCAGCTTAGAAAGAATTTAATCAGCAACCCCTTTGGGCATGTAATATGTGCTGAAAGGCAGCACAGTGTAAGGCTGAAGTGAATCTAGGCTTCTGGTAGGTCCAGGTTTTTTTTTTTTAAAGAATATTTTAAATACTTACAAATTTATATGAAGCTAAGTTAAAGGAAGAAATGTTGAGGGCAAGGAAACGTATCAAACTAGTTTGTCCATCATAAAATCCCCTAAAGATAAGAAGAGAAAGAACATTTTTAGCTTTGTTTTTTATAAAATGTTAACAGAAAGGTAATTTTCGTAACTCTCTTACCTGTTTCACTTATGCCTACCATCTCCTCAGTTAGGGCCACAGGCATTTATTTCACTATTGGAGTTGAAGTTTAACTAACAAATCTCTGGGAGTGGTAGCAAGGTGACTTGAATTCATATCATGAATGATCAGGTTTGGATGAGGGAGGGAAGGGGAAGTTGGCAGAAGAAGAGACAAGAGTAACTGAGTCCAAATGGAGAGAGCTATGTTAGAAAGTACTTTGAAAGGGAAAACCTAGGATGCTAGAAATGAAAACAGCTGACTGTCTAGGGCCATCTCTGGGTGCACATTATTGTTAATTTTCTTTGACATTAATGATTTATAAGGTAAGTCTTCAGGACTTAAACATATTGGAGAAATTTTGAGAAAAACAGGGTTTTTGTTATCCACGTCTCTTTCTGCAATGTCTATGTGTGTTGCTTGCAGATCATGTGCTAGGCAAGGAGACAGAAGAGCAAATTTCAAATCTAGTTTTGCAAATTTGTACCTAAAGTTCCTTGGGCTTCATTCAGGCAGAATTTCATATTGAATTTTTCTTGCCTTAAATTAGGAGACATTGGCCCTTGGGACTTAAAATTGCTCTCCATCCTCACGGTTCCCCTGAAGAAACAAGAGAATCATTTACTGTCACAAGAGCTTACTCTAGAAATGACCATTCCAGAGCAGCCACCTGGATAGTTGTCCGTGACCCATCAAAGGATGCAGGTTTGGCCCCATGTCATTCGTCATTCTCTTAGTGTATATCGAAGATTTGGGGATGGAAATGTGAGCCTCAAATTGAGCTGCTGACCTCATTCTTGGCCTAGCATGGCTAATAAAAGCTAAAGATTTCTGAGTTCCCTTTAGCCCTATCTGAAAGAAATATTAAAAGAAGAGTGAAAGGGGGCAGGATTTGTTCAGTGTTTCACAGGGAATGGTATTTTCCTTTATTCTGTTTTTTTTTTTAAATTTATAGTGATAATAGTACTTTACTGCATTTGAACTCCTTCTATGGCTCTGACAAGATTCCATTTTAAGTGCTTATTGGGTTTGAAAATCTACATGCATTGGCCTATTGTCATGCCAAAGTAGGAGCTCCTTAGGCAAAAGATCTGAGTTGTTTTTTTGGAAATGAAACATCAGCTTGGAGGTTCCTCTCCACTTGTCTGAATTTGTCACAAGGAAAGTCAGTATGCATGTGTGGAATGTAGACAGAGTAACTAGGAACCTCCAGGTAGAAATCTGACTTACATGCATGTACACTAGACTGTTATTATGGGGAAATTTAGTTCTCTGTAAACTCTTACCGACGGTACTGAAGGCATCACACATATGTAAAATTTTGCTGAAGATAATTCAAAAACGGTTGCAGCAGTACATTGACAGGGAACTGCCAGAAATTCAAGTGGATTCAGAAGAGGACATTGACAGGAAACTGCCAGAAATTCAACTGGATTCAGAAGAGGATGTGGAACGAGGGCCATCATTGCTGATATCAGATGGATCTTGGATGAAAGCAGAGAATACCAGAAAGATGTTTACCTGTGTTTTATTGACTGTGAAAAGGCAGTCAACTGTGTGGATCATTACAAATTTTGGATAACATTGCAAAATAATGGGAATTCCAAAACACTTAACTGTGCTTATGAGGAACCTGTACTTAGACCAAGAGGCAGTTGTTTGAACAGAACAAAGGGATACTGTATGGTTTAAAGTAAAGAAAGGTGTGTGCCAGGGTTGTATCCTTTCACCATACTTATTCAATGTGTATGCTGAGGAAATAATATGAGAAGCTGAAGTCTA
>NW_004444090.1:6847238-6850174 GCF_000243295.1 Trichechus manatus latirostris
AAGTAGATGGATAGATGCCATCGTGCCCACTCCAACTCATGGCAATTTTATGCACAATGGAATGAAGCACTGCCTTGTCCTGTGTCGTCCTCATGATGGCTGACATGTGTGAATCCATCATTGTGGCTATTGTACCAATCCGTCTCACTGAGGGTGTCCCTCATTGGCCTTCTACTTCGCCAAACATAATGTTCCCCTCCAGTGATTGATCCCTCCTGATGATGTGTCCAAAGCAAGCAAGTATTCTGTTGTGATCCATAAGGTTTCCATTGGCTAATTTTTGGAAGTAGATCGCCAGGCCTTTCTTTGTAGCCTATCTTAGTAAGGAAGCACTGCTGAAACCTGTCCACCATGGGTGACCCTGCTAGTATTTGAAAAACCGGTGGCATAGCTTCTAACATCACATGCTACTGTACTACAAACTGACCGACAGGTGGTTGATGTAAAAAGTAGTTATGTCTAAACAACTTAATGAGTATTTAAGTCCTAACAACTTAAGAGTCATTGGAATAAATAATACATGTAAGTTGAAAGAAAAAATAACATTTCTATTTCATTCTGAAATAGCCACAATTTCTTACTAATGGGATGTGTGTGCCTGTTGAGTGTTGCACATCTTCGCAAATTTTGGTATTACTGACACCCTCATTTTCCTCTCCACATCAACTTTCATGCAGTACTTGGTTTTTATCCTAGCAACCACTGAACATCCAGCAATTTCATTTCAAAATTATGTTTCAAAAGGAATGTAATGATTTAATGTTAAAATAGTTCACCCTTGTGTCTGACAGATGTCAGTGGTTTCTGCACTTCCCTCAAAAATTTAAAATATTCCACAGGACCCTGTGAGTTTGCTGCAACATGCCAGTCCCTTGATGCACAATTTGTAAACCACAGAGTTATAGAGATGAAAAATATAAGTAACAATAATAATGCCACGATCAACAATTACTTTAAAACAAAGATGAGAATGTAAGGGAGCAGAGAAACTAGATTAATGGAAACGGAACAACCAGAAAGGAAATATTGAGAAGGTTCATACGTTATGAAGAATGTAACCAATGTCACTGAACAGTTTGTGTAAAAATTGTTGAATGGGAACCTAAACTGCTGTGTAAACCTTCACCAAAAACACAATAAAATATGTTATGGATTGAATTGTATCCCCCAAAAATGTGTGTCAATTTGACTAGGCCATGATTCCCAGTGTCTTAGTCATCTAGTGCTGCTATAATGGAAATACCACAAGTGGATGGCTTTAACAAAGAGAAATTTTTATTCTCTCACAGTCTAGTAGGCTACAAATCCAAATTCAGGGAATTAGCTCCAGGGGAAGGCTTTCTCTGTCAGCTCTGGAGGAAGATCCTTGTCATCAATCTTCCCCTGGTCTGGGAGCATCTCAGCGCAGGAACCTCAGGTCCAAAAGATGCACTTTGCTCCCGGCACTGCTTTACTGGTGTTATGAGGTCCCCATGTCTCTCTACTTGCTTCTCTCTTTTATACCTCAAAAGAGATTTACTTAAGACACTATCTAATCTTGTAGATATCATCAATGTAACTGCTGCTAATCCATTTCATTACATCATAGTGATAGGATTTACAACACATAGGGAAATCACATCAGATGACAACATGGTAGACAATCATACAATCATGACCTAGCCAAGTTGACAGATATTTTGGGGGGACACAATTCAATCCATGACACCCAGTATTGTGTGATTGTCCATCATTTTTTCATCTGATGTGATTTTCCTATGTGTTGTAAATCCTACCTCTATGATATTAGTGAGGTAGAATTAGCGGCAATTATATTAATGAGGCAGGACTCAATGTACAAGATTAGGTTGTGTCTGAAAACAATCTCTTTTGAGATATAAAAGAGAGAAGTGAGCAAAGAGACAGGGGGATCTCATACCACCCAGAAGTTGTTGTTGTTGTTGTTGTTGTTGTTGTTAGGGGCTGTTGAGCGGGTTCTGACTCATAGCGACCCTTTGTACAACAGAACTAAATGCTACCCGGTCCTGTGCCATCCTCACAAGTGTTCTTATGCTTGAGCCCATTGTTGCAGCCAGTGTGTGAATCCATCTTGTTGAGGGTCTTCCTCTTTTTTGCTGACCCTGTACCAAGTATGATGTCCTTCTCCAGGGACTGATCCCTCCTCATAACGTGTCTGAAGTATTTGAGATGTAAACTCACCATCTTTGCTTCTAAGGAGCATTCTGGTTGTACTTCTTCCAAGACAGAAAGCTTGACTCTATCTGAGTCATTAAGGTCGACTCTACTTTGAGGAGGCAGCTCTTCCCCAGTCGTACTTTGAGTGTCTTCCAACCTGAAGGTCTCATCTTCCAGCACTCTATCAGACAATGTTCTGCTGCTATTCATAAGGTTTTCACTGGCTAATTCTTATCAGAAGTAGGTCGCCGGGTCCTTCTTCCTAGTCTGTCTTAATCTGGAAGCTCAGCTGAAACCTGTCTGCCGTGAGTGACCATGCTGGTATTTGAATACCAGTGACATAGCTTCCCACATCACAGCAAAATTCAATCCCCTACAGTACGACAAACTGATAGACTCATGGGAGACCCAGAAAGTAGTGCCAGGAAAAGAGTGTGTTCTTGGATCCAGGGTCCCAGAGAAGAGAAACTCCTAGTCCAGGGGAAGATTGATGACAAAGACTTGTCTCCAGAGCCAACACAGAGAGAAAGAAAGCCTTCCCCTGGAGTAGTTGATGCCCTGAATTTGGACTTGTAGCCTACTAGACTGTGACAGAATAAACTTCTGTTTGTTGAAGCCATCCACTTGTGGTATTTCTGTTATAACAGCACTAGGTAGCTAAGACAAATATTATTTTAAAAAGTGAACTATAATAACAATAATAGTAATGATACCAACTATCACCAACTTATCAAAAAAGATCAACAAAATAAAACAAAGCT
>NW_004444090.1:6852473-6853522 GCF_000243295.1 Trichechus manatus latirostris
GAGATTGGTCAGTTTTGCCTTAAAAGAGAGCCAATTCCAGAGCAGAGAGGAAGAACAGCCAAGGGTGGAGAGTGAGTCCTTTGAAACTGGGATCTCTGTGCTGAGAAGCTCCTGAAAGCAGGAGACTGAGAGAGAGAGATAGAGAGAGAGAGATAGCAAGACAGTGAGAAGCAGTGGTAGCAAAGACCCAACAGCAGAGACCTGGCAGCAGGAGATATCATGGTAGGCAATGAAGAGAGAAAGCTGAGTGCCTTGGGTGAGAGGTCTAGGGTCAGGGAGATGCGTGCCTGTGAATACAGTTTGGGAGATGCAGTCCTGATGGAAAAACTGTATCCTGAATGTTCCTGAGACTGAATTGTAGCCGTTACTTCCCTAATAAACCCAATAATCATGAGTATGGTCTGTGAGTTCTGAGTGGCCATTGCAATGAATTATCGAACTCAGTAGAGACTGCTATGGGAGGGATGATTGGTATCAGAATTAGTAAAAATGGCGGTTAGAGGAGGTGTGTCTGACTTCCGCCTTATGGGAGTCAGCCTTGCGCTGTTGATCTTACTTCTCCTTCTCCCTTGTGGGGTTGGAAGAGGTCAGACATTGCCCTCAAGCTGTTCTCACACACAGACTGCCAGAAAAATGAACAAATCTGTCTTGAAAGAAGTACAGCCAGACTGCTCCTTAGAAGCGAAGATGGTGAGACTTTGTCTCCCATACTTTGAACATGTTATCAGGAAGGACTAGTCCCTGGAGAAGGACATCATGCTTGGTAATGTAGAGGGTCAGTGAAAAAGAGGAAGACTCTCAACAAGATGGATTGACACAATGTCTGTAACACTGGGCTCAAACATAGCAATGATTGCGAGGATAGTACAGAACCGGTCAGTGTTCTGTTTTGTTGTACATAGGGTCACTATGAGTTGGAACCAACTTGAGGCACCTAACAACAACAACAATTACACATCCACTCCTCACTTACCAACCATCTCATTATCCAACATTTCATATTTACAATAGTAAAAAATCTATTATCTGACTCTTTTGTGCATTAATGA
>NW_004444090.1:6854139-6855627 GCF_000243295.1 Trichechus manatus latirostris
AAAATGTTACTAGATAGTCCTGTGATTCTATTTCATGTTACTTCATGCTAAATGTTTATTCCTTGAAACATAAGAGTTTATATGAATCATTCTCTAATTGTGGGAGTGTTATAATTTAACACCCTGGCAGCTCATTTACAATAAACATTTCCAAGTCTAAATGCACACTGGATTGACAATTATTTCTCCAAGCTGTGTTTTGAGTTGGTAATTTAATTTTCATTCAGGCCCTTAACTGCAGGATTTACATTATATTCGTCAGCCTAAACACATGCCTATTGACACACTCACACCATCACAGAGTTGCCCACACTCGAAATGCATCTTTAGAAAGCTCCCTCATTCCAAGGGACTTTCACCAGAACTAATGTTTTCAAAGCAGAGTCAGACTCTTTGATCCCTTCTAGTCCTTCAGGATGTACAACTTTCATTTACATAAAAATAAATTCTGCAAGTTAAATAGGGGAAGAGAAAAATACATGAAAAGCAAATGTCTTTGGTTCTTCCAAATTACTAAATGCCAATGAATTTATTAAACCCTTTAAAAAGGTCAAGTTATTATTCCCATTTATCAAATCAAATCAAGTTCCTCAGCTTGTCTAATAGATTGTGGTCATGGATCTGAAGACTTCAGAACATATCATTTACCAGTCAAGGGTTTATTTCAGAATTTATCTCTTATTAAGTGTAAAAGGACACCTAATTTGCTATGTCCTTCCTGATCTGGCCTTCCATTTAAAGCTAATTATAACATTGTATGACAATTATCAGATATTTCTTGGGATCGCTAAAATAATAATCATTCCTTTCTATAGAGTGATTTATTTTGTTTTTATAAGAAAGAAAGATTGGTTAGACTAGAATTTTCCCATGGAACCAAGGATAGACGTGTAGTAAGGGCATTGTGATAGGAACAGACCTGAAATTCACTAGGACCTCAGTCAGTTTTCTCAGCATGTGCCTCTTCTTGTACTGCATGGCACCATTTCTATGCACCTCTCAGTGTTCTTTTGTTCCTGAAGAACAGTTTCCTCTACTCTACTTATACATCTGCATCATGGCTTCTTTAAAGTGGGATTCTCTGACCCAAGAGTTCACATTGCATAACAAGGAAATAACCACATTGACTGGCCTTTCTGCTCTTTGTCCTAATTTCCAAATTCTTGGGAGAGAGAATGTCATTGTCCCAGCTTGGTCTCTTCATTACTAGTTGTTATGTAAACTGCCCAATAGACTATGACTCTGGACGAAGGTCCTCGTGTAAACATGATTTCTGGGATAGATGGTGGTAGTAGTCAGAGAAGGGAGCTTGGGCAGGATAATCATTCCAAAATTACAATAACATAAAAAGATTTTAATTATAGAAACACTTAATTATTATCACAGAAGTACTGACATGCAAAAACTCAGGTATAAAAAAAATCTAGAAGGGTTATGCATGTATAAACCCTGAAAAACATTCAAGAGGATATCGAGAAAGCTCTTTAT
>NW_004444090.1:6856742-6858432 GCF_000243295.1 Trichechus manatus latirostris
TCATCTAGAAAAATCCAGTAAATGTTGAGAACATTTCTGGGAAAATAGAATCAAAAGATAAAGAAATAGAAAAGAGAAGATGTAAGAAAATCAAATGATCAGTCTAGGAGTTCTAGCATCTAGCTAATACAAAAAAAAAAAAAAAAGAAAAAAAAAATCAAAATCAAGCCCATTGCCTTTGAGTTGACTCTGACTCATGGTGACCCTATAGGACAGAGTAGAACAGCCCCATAGTGTTTCCAGGTAGCAGCTGGTGGATTCAAACTGCTGACCTTTTGGTTAACAGCTGAGCTCTTAACCACTGCACCACCAGGACTCCATCTACTAATAGACATTACATAAAAAGAGAGTAGAGAAAACAGGTTAGGAAATCACTCAAGAAATAGATTGCAAAAAATTTACTGAAGTACGAGGGTCTCCAGGTAAAAGAACGCTGCAAGAGCCCAGCAAAAAGATCCTACATCAAAGCACATTTTTGTGAACTTTCGGAACATCTAGACAAAACAGGAACCCAACACTTTGCAGAGAGAGAATTAAAAAAAACAAAAATATGAAACATGTTTACCTACAAAGGATCTGGAATCAGAATAGCAACAGAATTCTCAAAGCAACACTGAGGTGAGAATATTAGGAAGGGATACCTCAGTAGTCTAAAGGAGCATAATTTTCAATTTAGAATTCTATACCCAGCCAAACTATTACGCAAATATTTGTATAGAATAAATATGTTTCAAGAATGCAAAGAATCATTCTTGATTCTTGTGCTCTTTTAAATAAAGTTACTGGAGGGTAAGTTTCAGCAAAATGAGAAAAAACAAGATAGATGACAATATGGACCTCAGGGAAAGGAGGTCCAGTTTTTGAGGAAAAGTCAGGTTTTCAGCTGGTGAGAAGGTCTAAAGAGCAACCAGACTAAACTAAAGCAAGTATATGAAGAACTCTGAGAGAGAAAGGTCTTTAAACCAAACAATATAGCTCAAATGTTTGACCATTGGGAAACTGCTTAAGTACTTGGATTTTGCTATTTGTAATTGAAATGCAATATTTATCTTGCCAGATTGTTATAAGAATTAAGAAACGTGTATGTAAAACCTCTGATATAAAATAGTGTCATTTACTGAGATAAGAATATAAGACAGAGCGAGGTTTGATGGGGAAGTCTGGGAAAATAGAGTAAAATATGAGCTGTGGTCTACTTTTTTACAAATTGTTTGAAACCTATTGGGCTACATCTCCAAGCCCAACGGCTTCTTTCCTCCTTCCCTCCCTCCATTACTCTCTCCCTTACCCTTCTTTTCATCTTATTTTTAGGTTGAAAATGGTACATTTTAAATTCAGTAACCTGGAATCTGTAGGGTTTTACAGCTCTTAATACTGTGGCACTTCTCTATATCCAAAATGGTCTTTGGCATCCTCTCTTTAATTAGTCCCATGGTTTGAGTCCCAGGCTTTTGGCAGAGCAGTGGTGAGATGATACCAAGAGTAGTGTGGCTAGGGAGAGAAATGCAGAGGGAGAACACAGGAACCGATGAAGAAGATGAGGAAAAGCAAATTGAGAAATTCAGGAAGTTGAATGAAAATCAGAACAACATGTTTTTAACTGCGTATATAGAAATGGGATTAAAGCTTAGTGGGAAAGTTTGAAATCTTAGCTTGTAAAACTTCCTTAAAGCTATCAAAACCCTTCATG
>NW_004444090.1:6860001-6869667 GCF_000243295.1 Trichechus manatus latirostris
AAAGAGTAAATATACAAGAAGAGATTATAAGGCAAAAGTTGAAAATGGGCTCAAGAAAGATTGGATTTGAAAAAAAGAATAGAAGCACATAATTCTCTTAGGCGGAAGATATGAAAGAACAGTTGGACTTAGAGATAAAATTTAAAGTGTTGAGTAACTGCATTGAAGAAATTTATATTGATGACTCCTATCTATTTATGTAGCCCTTCCCCTCTCCCAACCATCATTCTTTCTTACTCCATGAACCTGATTTTTTTATAGCATCTACTACTAGCTTAAACGATCTCATTCTGAGTATTTCTTTAGTTATTTAATATCTAGCTGCCCCTCTAGAATGTAAACTCCATCAGATTAAGAAACTTGGCTGTTTTGTTCATACTGCATTCCCAGCATGTGCCTGGCATATAGTATGTGCTCAATAAATATTTAAATGAATGGACATTGTCAATAACCTTTCCTATGAGAGCAAGGAAAAGCACGTTAGAAGACTAAAAAGGGTTTAGAACATACACATTCACATTAGTGAATACCAATCTTCATAGTATTAATCATAGCTACCACTAGGTAAAGTAATTTGTATATACTGTCTAATATTCACAATCACCTATGAGAAAACTGTTATAATGCCGACTTTAGAATTAGGAAATCATAGCTTAGAAAGCTGAAGTTAAGAAGCTGATAATTAGTTTGGCCATGTGTTGATTTTTACTTGGCCAGCAATAACTAAACAAATTTTTGACCAGTATTATGACTTAGTTTTTGTTAAAAACAAACTTTTGAAGTATCCACTTGCATGGTAAAATAATTTTCTCCATATATTCCAGGAAATCTAGAAGTTGGAATAGTGAAGATAATGGTCTCGCAGATTACAGATGAATTAGCAAGGCTTGGATTTAGTCAGCTATGTACAGATGGGATGTGTGTGAGAGAAAGTGAGAGGGCCAAAGTCTCAAGTATCATTGCAAAGAGCTAAAGTGACTGACTTTGGGACCCAGATCAAGTAGAAAGACAAGTAAACCTAAGAATAGGCCAGTAGACTGGTGCTATTTGAGAATATTTCAGTGGGAAGGAGTGAGCAATAAAGGATCATTCATTGTTTCCTCATGTCTCATCAACTTTCCAGCCTGACTTCCGTCCCCACTTCCCTACTGAAACAATGCTTTCCATCGTTTCCATTATGACATTATGAGGATATGTCCTTCTTTTTAGTTATCTACATACAGAATCTTTCTCTAGCATTAAACCCTGTTGATTGTATCTTTGTAGAATCTTCTCTTGATTCATATATTGCTACATTCCATTGATTACTTCCTATTTCTGACCACACTTTTTACCCTAGCTTCTCTTTCATCTCGTCTTAAGATGTAGGAATTCCACAAGAGTTGGTGATTTCTTCTGATTTTGTACTCATTTTTTATTTTTAAGATTTCCCCAAGTCAGACATGATCCCTCCAGTGTCAAAGTGCCATTAAACATCTCCTTATCAATATTGTCTTGGTCATCTAGTACTGCTATGACAGAAATACCACAAGTGGATGGCTTTAACAAAGAGAAATTTATTTTCTTACAGTCTAGTAGGCTACAAGTCCATATTCAGGGCATCAGCTCCAGGGAAAGGCTTTCTTTGTTGGCTCTGGAGAAAGGTCCATGTCATCAATCTTTCCTGGGCCTAGGAGCTTCTCCACACAGGAACCTCAGGTCCAAAGGACACACTCTGCTTCCAGCACTACTTTCTTGGTGGTATGAGGTCCCCTGTCTCTCTGCTTGCTTCTCTCTTTTATATGTCAAAAGAGATTGGCTTAAGACACTATCTAATCTTGTAGATCTCATCCATGTGACTACCACTAATCCATCTCATTACATCATAGTGATAGGATTTACAACACATAGGGAAATCACATCGGATGACAAAATAGTAGACAATCGTACAACACTGGGAATCATGACCAAGCCAAGTTGACAGATATTTTTTGGGGACACAATACAATCCATGACAGATATCCTGCTAATAATTCAAACTCAATATGTCCAAACCCAAATGCATTTCTTTCTTGACTTCCCTTCCCTTCCCTTCCCTCAAGCCAGCTCTTCCTTTGACCTCAAAGTTGACATCCTTTTGGTCACATAGAACACAATGCTTAGGGTTATGCTTGACTTTTTTCTCTACTTCCTTATCCAATCTCTCACTGAGATCTCTTGAGTCCTCTTTCGAAGTGTTTCTCAAAAGCTTTTTTTCTCTTCTGGTTTTTAGACCACCTATCATGTATTATTGCATTAACCTCCTGAAGAGTCTCTTTGCTTCCAAAGTTTTCCCTCTGCTATTCATTATTTCCTTGTGCCCATCCCATCTTTCTTACATACAATAATCTTAAATTGTTCCCCACTGCCTACCAAATGAAGTCAAAATTCCTTACCACTGCATTCAGGGCCTTAACCTAATTTTCTATGGCTTTCCTTTCCAGCTTCATTTTTCACTATACCCTGTGTTCTAGACTGTATTTTCAAACCCTCTAATCACTATTCTAAAATTAGGGCTTAAACATGCCCTGCATTTTTTTATTTTTAAGTCTGAGCTTTCACTCTTGAGTTTCTGCTCATTGTTTTTCTCCTGACTTTCCTTGTGAAACACTGCACATGCTTCCAGACTCAGCTCAATTATCACTTCTTCCATGAAGTCCCCCCACCCAGTCCCTACCAATGACATCACTACCCTCTCCAGATGCCATGGCATTTTGTTTACACATTTCCTGGTCCTTATATTAGAGAGATATGTAGTTTAGTAGTGAAAAGGAAGGTAGGTTCGATGACCAGAACTGCTAGCTGTGTGGCTGCTGACAAATCAGTTTATCTTCCTCTTTGTTACTTTATCTGTAATATGAGATTAACAGCTACTTCACTGAGTAGACAATACATATAAAGCTCTTAGAAAAAAAGTCAAGGTCAGAGTAAGTGTACAACCAATGTTATTTTATCACCATCATCATCGTCATCATCAGGTCTTGTATTATGATCATTTGAGTAATGGGCATCTGTGTTTCCCAACAGACTTTGAGCTCCTTGATGGTAGAGAGCAGGTATCTTCTTTATGTTTTATCCTAGACTAATATAATAGAGACATGAGACAAATAAACACTAAACAAATTTTCAGTAGAAATAATAAAAGCCAGGATATCAAATAATAGCTAATCTGAAACAGATCTATGTGACTTTTTTAAACAGGAGCCCTAGTGGTGCAGTGGTTAAGAGCTCAGCTGCTAAGCAAAAGGTTGGCAGTTCAAATCCACCAGCTACTCCTTGAAAACCCTATGGGGCAGTTTTACTCTGTCCTCTAGGGTCACTGTGGGCTTGGTTTCAAGGAGAAAACACTTAGGGATTAGAAACTTTTATCTGATAAATACGTTCAACTACCCCCATCCCCCACAATAAAAAAGTTTATGGAGTTGAACATGTGAAAGTTTTGGCTTAACTTGGGTTACAAAATATGCTTCAAAGAAGCCACAAAGTAACTTTCCTTTAAGATATGAGATTTTAGATGTTTGTGTGTTTCATATTGACATAATGAAAATAGCACAAAAGCCAAACATAAATCTATTTTGGAAAGAATCTGGACACAGATAAATAGTGAAATGAAATTAAAACAGCTTAAAGTCAAGCATGCTGTTGGCAATCATCTAGGTTGTATGTTCCTATTACAAAAGCAAGTGTGATAATAATTATTAAAATGTCACTAAAAAGCTATATAATTTAGGACAGAGGCAACAAAGCATCTCTTTCCCTTTCTCTCTCTGCTGAATTGATGTGGCTTTTCTTCTTCTTCTTCTTTTTTTAACTTTTATTTAAAAAAGATCCTATTCTTTCTGGAAGACATTTGTTAGGAATGTGAGCACATTTTCCTAAAATAGAAATTTGTAAGATTAGGCATAAAATCTATGTTTCATGGCAATAACTCAGATTACATTACTTTTTCATTCTAATGCCTTGCATCACAATCTCCACTAAAACAGCATAGTCTATGAAACTTCATAACTAAATGAGAACTTGTGTTTTGAATGTGCTGTTTGAATTTCTTTCTTGCCATCTTGTCCTAGATATTAGATTTGCAGATATTTGAATTGTACTCTTATGTTTTAAATAGTTTGTGATTCCGTCAGAAGTCTTATTCATGAAGTTGTTAATTCAAGTATGTTGTCAATATTTTTGCATTGTTATTAAAATGAATAACACTTAGCTTATCAGAGGTGATGTTTTAAAAATGTGTAGTCAGATATCAATGAGAAAGACTAATTATAGTTAATTATAAATGGAAATCAGTCTTTTAACATGAATTAATAAGCTGTAAGAAACTGATTTTCCATTTCTTTTTCTACTTCTTTACACATACTAATTCCTTACATGAAAAGCTATCGCATGTTCTTTAACATCTGGTTGAATCATTTGTCAAGACAGGTCACATACAAAAAAAAAATCCTTCAAAACCTTCACTAGTGTTGCTTAAATGTAATTGTGGCCAGACTTATCATTTTAAATGTTTTAATTCTATATTTGGGTCCTGGATTAATAATTCAATGTCCTTTAAGCAACAGACATGTCTGTCTGGCTTTTTTCTTGTTTTTGTTGAAGGTGGTACTTGGGGACAGCTGTGAAGTACCCCTAAGATCTTGTAAATATGAGTAATGAGATTGTCCTCCAAAAATTAAATCATAAAATCAATAGATAGTGAATCAGAGCAGAGATATGCAGTCACTTGGGAAAAAAAAAAGATTTACTGCAGGCCAGAACAAGACTTGACTGAATATATAAATAAATCTAAAGGAAAAACAACAGGTAAAGGGGATGTTATTCAGCAATGAAATAAAGAAAAGTTGACCCAGGGGAGCAAACATTGGCTGTGTCCATTCTAAATACAGAAAGGATATCTTGGCTGATGACTTTAAAGGCAAGGATATCTCTATCACCGACATCCATGTGTCAGGCCATTATTTGAATTATATACCTCACAAGGACCCTTCCCATTACATTTTGACTTCCCATGAAGGGCCGTCTTTGGGAGAGAAAGAGCTGGTTATGCTGATGTGAGTGTTTAAGCCATATTCCTTTTTATAAATTAATGAATTAGCATTTTTGTTTTATACATTATTCTCTGCCTATTAGGTGAATAAAGTCCACCCCCTGCAAGATGGATTGACTCTCAGTGTGCTGACATTTAGATTTTTAAGCTTATGTGTCTGATGGCTAGAACCAGTTGCTTAATGATTTTACCACAATAAATGCAACTCTGAAAACTGAGGTTGAGAGAAAGAAAGAGAAAATGTCATCTGCTTCTTTTTTCTCCTGGCAAGACTCAATCTCACTATTTTCTTTGAAACTTCTCTATATACAATCACAGTAGAAATTCTTAAATTCTTTCGTTGTTGTTGTTTTGGCTTGGAAAACATTACTCAAAACTTGATCTAAACTCTGTGTTTTTTTTTTTTTTTTTTTTTGCTGTAGTCAAGTCTTTTATCTAGGTGATAGGGTAGTGGTTTATTCAACAATGTAATAATGAGGTAATTTATAACAGACTGCTTACAGCAGTCTACATTTTCACCTAAGAGTATTTTGTGTATGTGTGGAGAGGTAATCAATAAAAGTGAAGAGCCTCTGTGGATAAAAGCTGTTAGAATGACAACCTCTTAAACTTTTGGTTAGTATTTCAGTGTATTAAAAGCAATTTCACATTAATTCTCTCCTGATGTTTCCAATAACTGTGTGAAGCATGTGGAGGAGGTATTATTATTTTCAATTTGTAGATTAGGAAATTGTGATACAGAGAATTTAGCCAAGGTCACATGACTGGCTGTCACATGACAGCCAGCACAATCAGATACGCCTCTGAACACCAATCCAATGCTGTTCCAATTATGCTATTCTCCTTTGCAGACAGAATTAACGAAAAATTTTAAAAAATCTTTCGAAAAGTTCCCAAAGCTAAAGATTGAATAAACCTCATTTTTACAAAATGTCCCTCTATTTGACTAAATTGTGATGAGAGAAAAAATTATTTATAGTTAATCCATTTTGAAATATTTATTGTGTACCTACCATGTATCAGACACTGAAGTGGGTGCTAGAGGTATATAGGGGTACAAGGCAGAAAGGGTTCCTGTCTCATAAAACCATCAATTTAATGAAGAAGACAGTTATTATACACATAATCAAACCGTGTGTGATTATGAGACCTTGAGAGACCTTCCCCAGCAAGTGATATTTAAACTGAGGCCGTTTTGAGATGAAGTTCTCCAAACACAGGGTGGGTGCAAGAAGGGAGAACTCTTTGCCTAGAAACCCTATCAAATTTAACTTAATCATCTTAAATAAAAACAGAGAAAATGGAGTTATTCTTACTACAACTTTTTGTCCACGTCCTGATTCTGGCACAAGAGAGATGGAGGGTGGGAAGAAGAAGAAAAGAGATGCTGTTTTAAATGAGATGATCCTTGAGAATTAATTACCAAGGCTCCTTGGTTCTCATTGTCATAGTTTGGCAGAAGCCTTGAACAAAAATCACCACGAGATTCCAGGATGTCTAACAGGATATTGTGTGGCAGTAAAAACGATTAGTTAGAGGTCCAAACTTAATTGTCTTAATAAGCCACTTAATCATTCATGACAGACAAGAGAAGCCACAAAGGACCACAATTCTAAGGCTTTCAGTTTTAAGTTTTAAAAAGCTCATTAGTAAAGCAGGAAGTTGAAAAGCAGGGTGTGAAACTATTTTATTCAGAGGTCTCGGTTATTGTTAATCTACATTGGTAGAGTTGCTTTGTATTAACTTCTCAGTAGCATAAGGAACATTTTGAAGGATTCCCCATACAGAGATAATAACAGGCATCATCATGAGAAAATGGAATTAGTAAGCAATTACTTTAAAAATCATATTTTGACAATGAGAGACTGAACAACTTTCATTATAAGTAACAATAAATAGAGCCCAGACCTTGATTAATTAGAAGCTTGAAGGAATGTGTTATTCTGGTCACTTATTAAAAATATTTCTAAAATAAACTAACCTTATTATAAATATCTTTTTAAGCTTGTATTTTTTCCAACTATAAAACTAATACGTGTTGGTTTTAGGAAGTTGGAAAATAAAAATAAAGTTTCATAGAAGAAACAATAATATCTACTGAATATATTAAAGTAATTCAACAACCAGAAAGACCAAAAAAGAATTGATGCATTTGAATTATGGTGTTGGCGAAGAATATTGAATATACAATGGACTGCTAGAAGAACAAACAAATGTGTGTTGGAAACATACAGTCAGAATGTTCCTTAGAAGCGAGGATGGCGAGACTTCGTCTCATTTACTTTGGGCATGTTATAGGGAGGGACCAGTCCCTGGAGAAGGACATCATGCTTGGTAACATAGAGGGTCAGTAAAAAAGAGGAAAACCCTCAGTGAGATGGATTGACACAGTGACTACAACAATGGTCTCAACCAGAGCAACAATTGTGAGGATGGCACAGGATGGAGAAGTGTATGGTTTTGTTGTACATAGGATCGCTTTGCATTGGAACAAACTCGATGGCACCTAACACACACACACACAACAACAACAGCCAGGTACCAGTTTAATATATTTCCTTTACACCCTTTAAGAATGTGCACAAATACTTAAATATGTGAAAACAATTTGACAGAATCCTGTGTATAATATTTCATATTTTATTTTGCCAGTTATATTATGAATGTTTTCACAAAACATTAAATATTTTTAAAATAATCTTTTTTTATTTCTGCATGCTATTTTACCACATAGCTGTGCTACACATTATTTAACCATTTTCTTATGCCAGGTATCTTGGATGCACTTTTTTGTTGGCATTAATAAATGATGCTTCAGTGAACATCCTTGCACAAGGTCTCATTATTTTTTTTTATAAAAGGAAATTACTGGGATAAAGAGTATACATGTTTAAAATGTATTTATATGATGTAGTGAATGACCACTTTTATTCAATTTTGTTACCATGAAAGCAAATTAAACTTCTACAAACGTTGTTGTTGTTGTTGTTAGGCACCATCCAGATGGTTCCAACTCATAGCAACCTTATGTACAACACAAGGAAACACTGCCCCATCCTGTGCCATCTTCACAATCGTTCCTATTTTTGGGCTCATTGTTGCAGCCATTGTGTCAATCCATCTTGTCGAAGGTCTTCCTCTTTTTTGCTGACCCTCTATCTTACCAAGCATATACTAGCAAGAAATTTTACAATTGAATGAACAATATTGAATGAAAGTGCCTGTTTCACTACATCATATAAACCTTGAAAATTATTCATTAAATAATTGGGTCAGTATGGTGGACTGAAGACATATGTTTGTATCCTTCCCCATCTGTAATCCTTACATTTACAGAAAATTTATTTTGGAAAAAAAAAAAAAACTGTAACATCACTGGCAAAAAAGAAAGGAAGCTATGAGCAGATAAGACATTTTCAGGAATTCCTGAAAGTAAGAAAGAAGACAACACTGGGATCTCAGGAAAACGAGAGAAGAGAAAATCGCAGCCCAAAACAAATGCAGGGGAAAACCATTACAGAAGCGATTCCAGGAATATTTCAAGATTAGAGTCAACCCATATAAAGACAACTTCTGGATATGGAGGAATTATCAACTTAATTAAAAGATTGCTTGTCTATTTGAACTCCCATTTCTTAGACCTGCTCTCTAAATGTAATAATATGTCTGGAGTGAGCTCCTAGAGGGGATGCTTGAGTCTGAGAGAGAAGTAGAACAGACAGGTACATCTCAGAAAGGAAACCATTTAAATTGCTCTCCATGCCCATTCTGAGTCAAGAACTTTTTATTTTAGGCCTCATAGGTTGGTCTACAGCTTACCTGTCTGCTTCATCTATGTTCTCCAAAGGCATGCTCAACACATAGAAAACATTCATCCTTCCATTCAGGGGTAGACCTACTGAATAACCAGACTATTACAAGTGTAGAAGACATATATTAGACCTTTTGATATTCACCACCAGCCCACAAGATTCCGTTCATCTACTTTCAATAATTTTCTTTCTGTTCTTCAGATTAGATCATTTCTATAGAGCTCTCTTCAAATTCATAGCCTCTTCTGTCATCTCTATTCTGCCATTAATCTCATTCCATGCATTTTAAAATTTAACATATTATCTAAAATTTCCATTTTATCCCTCTTTATATTTCCTATTTGTCTGCTAAAATTTTCAACTTTTCATTCATTTTGAGAGACTTTTTCTTTACCTCCTTGAGCGTAGTTGCTTTATAGTTGCTATTGTAGTTTCTTTAAAGCCCTTGTCTGATAATTACAACATCTGCATCATTCCAGACTTGGCACCTCTTGTTCGTATTTTCCCTTGAGAATGGATCACATTTTCCTTGTTCTTTGTATGTTGAATAATTTTGAACTGATTTTTATATTGTGTAGATTCTACACTCTGTTATATTTCTGTGAAGGTTGCTGACATTTTTGTTTTAGTCAGATGTTAACCTAGTTAGACTTTTATTGTAAGCTCCACTTCCCACTCTGTGATTCAACCTAAGTTCAGTTCTTTAATCCTTTGCTCAGCTGTTTGAGTCTGTGCTGTATATGAATGATCATGGGGCAACCTGAAACTTTTGCAGTATTCAAACAA
>NW_004444090.1:6874245-6875741 GCF_000243295.1 Trichechus manatus latirostris
GTAAAGAATATTGAATATACCGTGGACTGCCAAAAGAACCAACAAATCTGTCTTGGAAGAGGTACAGCCAGAATGCTCGTTAGAAGTGAGGATAGTGAGACTTAGTCTTGCTTACTTTGAACACGTTATCAGGAGGGACCAGTCCCAGAAGTAGGACATCATGCTTGATAAAGTAGAGGGCCGGCAAAAAGAGGAAGATCCTCAACCAAGACGGATTGACACAATGGTTGCAACACTGGGCTCAAATATAGCAAAGACTACGAGGATGGTGCAAGACCGGGCAGTGTTTTGTTCTATTGTGTGTGGGTTCGCTATCAGTCCGAACAGACTCAAGACAACAACAACAACAACCGAGCCTGCCTGCTTTAATATCCTCTGGAACTGCACCCAACCTCGGGTAGCCCTAGATAAGTTAAAATCCTGGAGTTATAAAGACACTAAAGTGCTGCTGCCTTTGTTGTTCTCTGACCGAGACTTCCCACTGATTCTCAGGAGGACCTCACCTAAAGGATATATAAACTTCCCCTTCTAGTAGTTCACTGCGTCAGTTTCTTGCCTCTGGTAGACCTTCTGCTGTGTGGGATCGCCCCCCGGCTTGGGGCTGTCATTGTATCAGCCTCAATAAATAGCTTGTTTTGTCTTTCCCAGTAGCTTATAAACTCCATGAAGACAGGGCATTGTCTTTTACAAAGTTATATATATCCCCAGAGCTTAACACAGTTCTTTGCAATTAAGGGACTTAGAAATATTTAATTAGAAATATGTACTTGAATTAAAAAACCCATATCAGTAAGACTTGTACTGTAATTATATTAAACCTATCCATAAATTTGGGAAATTTTGATATTTTTCCTTATTCTGTCTTCCTAGCTAAGAACATAGTTTCTCTTCCTCTTAGCCAAGTTATGTCTACGCTTTTCAGTAGATTTTGTAATTTCCTTTATTTTGACTCCATGTATTTCTTATGAAGATTAATCTAAGATTTCTGATATTTTTCATTATCTCTGTGATAATCTTTTAGTATATGTCTTTTCCATCTGACTGTGGATAATTTTATTTCTTGTTAAATACAGTGTAGTGAAAATTATTCAAACTTTCGTTGGGTCCTTGCTTTTCATCAGGTTTTCAGTTTCCAAATTTCCCTTGTAACTCTGAAAGCATTTGGATCAAGTATCAACTGAGTCTGAGTAGGAATTCATAGCAGGATATGCAAGGGAAAGAATTTTAATCAAAACTAAAAAATATTCTGGGCATTAATATTTTGATTAAAGCCCCTATCCAAATTGGTTTTGATGATGTTTCTTTTTCCCTTGCAAGTATTATTTTGAATAATAAAAGTATCTGCTTGTTGGCCATTTCAGTTCTGGTTAATCAAAGTTTGGCTGAAATGAATTTGGAGGATTTGGACCAAAGATGATTCCAATGGACAAATAAATGTAAACATAGAAGACAGCTCTTGATTTACACATACCCAATTAACAAAGAGCCTACAAATT
>NW_004444090.1:6877102-6888402 GCF_000243295.1 Trichechus manatus latirostris
CATTCTTTAGGTAACAGAACATTGAATGAGCTTCTATATCCCAAGCCCTGCAGTGCTACAGTTCTTTGATATAATTGCTAGGATGCAAGTCTGTTTCAGTCCAATGACAGTCACAAGCTTCATGATACGCATTGTAGTATTTACACAATCTACAATTCTGTCCAAAATACATGTGGAATCAAATTGAAGAGGATAGTTAAATGTCAAAGCCAAATGACAGATGTCTCTTAAGCTGTTGCTTTGTACTCAAATAGGTGGTAGATTCAAAGCCAGCTCAGCCTTTCCCAGAGCCTAATATTTCATCAGGGTTCTGTCAACACAGCTTGATCAATAGCTTCAAAGGGAAGGTGGAGGTAAACGGATGATTAACTTCAAGTATTTGTCACTGGGACCAAGCTTGGAGTGGTCCTGTGATGGATGTCACAGGGAAGGCTCTTTGTATCTGCCAGTCAAACAGAGCACTTGTGAAAGGGTTTAATGCTATAGGAGAATCCTCATTCTTCACCTTCAGATTGCCTGATTTTCCCTGGGCAATGTGAATATTCTGCAGTGCCAAATGAGATAGCCAGCAAAGGGAAGTTTGGGACACAGAGGGAAAAAGGAAAGTTGCATTCAGTTTGACTTACCTCTATGTTTGGCTTTTCCAGAGACCATTTTTTTCTTCCATCATTTTACAAAGTAAAATGCATACATGTATATGAGTGAATAACAGGAATGGTGGAACAGGATTTTGGATTCAGAAGACTTGGGTTTGGGTCCCATCTCTGCCAGGTTACCTACTTGTTCCAAGTTTCATCATTCTCATGGTTACCCCTGGTCAAACGTGGACCTGTATCAAGTCCAAACTGCAAGACACAACATCATCTGCTTGCAGAATGATCACAAGGCAGAGGTGAAGCAGGTGGAGGAGGTTCTGCACCAGCTGTATGTGCGGGGCAAGGAGGAGCAGGCTCGAGACCCAGTATGAGGCCATGAGCCCCAGACCCAACTTGAGCCCAAGCAAGGGCCACTGCCCCCATAAGGCCTTACCAAAGTGAACATCAGCCCTGGCTCCCCTGCCAGCATCACAGGTCTGCAGGTGGATGACGATACTGTGGAGTTTGGCTCTGCAAATGCCCAGAACTTCCAGTCACTGCAGAACATGGGCAATGTGGTGTAGCACAGTGAGGGGAAGCTGCTGAATGTGACAGTGATGCCAAGAGCGGGGAGACACCAGCATAGATTTATCCCAACACGCTAGCGGGGGGAAAAGGACTACTGGGCTGCAACATTATTCCTTTGCAAAGATGATTGTCCCTGGGGAACAGTAAGAGGTAATAATCTTCCCATGCCTTTGACTTGGGTCTAGTGGGACTTCCTCATTCTCTTCACTCCCTGAAGTTTATGGATCTGAACGTGGCTGGAAGTCTGAACTTCTAGGTGGTGGAAATGCTATGGCAGACCAATGTAATCTGTTTGTATTAAGACATTGTTCAAACCTAACTTGTGGCTTAGCATCTTTTACAAATCAGGTCATGGCCCTCATGAATAAAATGGGAATAATCAGGCCTTCTTCATAGGGTTTCATGAGAAGTAAAAGAATTAGTGTAGATGCTAACACTTGGAACATAGTAGGAAGAACTTGGTAAAGGTTGAAGAGAAAAAATGCATAGAAATGTGTATTTGTAAATGTATACATTTATAAGGAACTAAGGCCAAGAGATTCTCACCCACTCAGTAGTTTATCACTATGATATATGTCAAGCCAAGAAGAGGCTATTATCAGAACTATTTTTATTAAAAAATTACAAATAGTCAACCAGATCAATTTTATTACACAAATAAAAATAGAAAGATTTCTTTTTTGGTAGAGCATTTCTTCACTATTACACAAATACTACATTAATTAGTACTCTAGCAGAAGAATGTCAAAACAAATGGCCTTTGTTTTATTTGGAAAGCATTAACCACGCTGCTGTACTGGGTAGACTTTGTCATCCTTTTGGGATAATTAGTTGAATTTCAAAATAGTACAGTATGATAATGACATTTATAAACCATGACTCTTTTCATAAATAATCTTCTGTTCCATTCGAGATCTAAAAATATTACTTGATGTATGCTATACAAGATGACTAGTTTCTTTTTTGATAATTTAATTGGGGAAGTTTGAGAATATTTTTAGACCTAAGATTCTACTTTGCTGTTAAAGGATCAAGCACTCATCTGTAGGATCACCTCAGCCCCAGAGAATGATTCACTTGGCAAAGATGCTGGGCTATGTAGGATTTATCTCATTCAGGAGCATTGAAGTTCCAAGGAGATGGTGCAGCACCAGATTGCAGGAATTATAGTCTTGAGCATGGGAATGGAAAATGCCCCCTATCCCTGGAATTAGCTGACTACAGTGTTCAGTAAATGAGAAAGGGAAAAGGGCAATGAAAAGATAAGAAAGAACGAGTACATGCATGTACCCACACATGCATGCACACACTGAAAAAGAAGAGAATGGAAGATGAACACAGAGGACAAATGGTGGGGAATATGAGCAGGCAGTAATATTTGAAGCACACTGTTGGAATATTAGGAATTCTTAACATAACACTCATTCTTCTTGCTGTTCTTATTTTCTTTTGAGGAGCATATTATTTTTAAAGGAAAACTGTGTCTGGGAAGTTATCAAGCCCAATAACTCCTCATTAGTCCCACCTCTCAGACAGTGGACCTGGGCATAGGAGAGATGGTTGGATGTGTAAGTGGTGGATCACTTCCCCACAGGCTGTAGAATTGGGAAGCATGGGGACGACGTGGCAGGAGCATCTCTTAAACAAGAAGGAACTAAAGCTGTTCACTCTCCACTAGACATTTTTTGTGACGTGGCCATCCAGATGAGGTGATTCCAGGTGTGAAGCCACCAGGCAAAACGAAGAGAGACCTCATGAAAGTAAAAGTGCAAAGGTGTGAGGGGACACAGCCTGAAGGAATGTCTTCCACTAAGCATCATAGCTAAGTGGCTTTTTGTGGTAGTCTTCTGGCTCTTGTTTTCAGGACTATTGTGCAGGTATCATAATTACATTCAGCTGTCTTTGCTCCATAGTTTATAATCTGCATATATGCTGAGGGAGTTTTATCCTATCACAACAATGCTGGATGAAGGATGAGGACCACTTATATTTGATCTCATTCATGTAAGAGAGGACTCCTTGCATGTTAAATAACCATCTTCTATAGCCAAAGCTCCCATTTGTTGATTAATTCTTGAGGCTGATTATCTTAAATAGCTTATTTTGGATTATTTTCTAAACGGATTATTTCCCATCTGTTTTCTAACTATATCATCTTTCTTAATTTAATCCACATGCTCAGGTTGCTTATTTTAAGACAAAGCTCGCTTGGATAATTTGTGAGAGCTGGAGTTAAGAAAGTTTAGATCTGAAATTAGTGGTTTTGGGAGTCACAGCTTTTAGATCCTGCCTCAGCTTCAAATAAACGTTTTAAGGCAGTGTTGGGGCATCATCCACACCTGATGCCTCTGTCATTCAAGAATACTTTTGTCACATATTCGCCCTGAAATAGTTTGAAAAAATGAAAATATTTAGTAAATATTTATAAAGGTCAGGTCAAATCCCTTGAAACCATTTATATCTACATTGAAAAAAAATCTTTGTTTAATAAACTACTTAAGCCTATAACCCTTTCCCTCTGTATCACATTGCCCACCATGAAAGGAATTATCAAAACTTTTAGAATATCACATACACACACACACACACACACACACATTTATCTGTTTAATGTAATATGTGTGTGTGTAATTAGAAGAAGTTAAAACAGGGCTTTTCCTTTTTTGTCAGCTAAACCCCAAGGCAAAAAGCTAGAGTATAAGAACGAATTTTGGATTATCAATTTGTACTAACAGAAAGACAAAAACACCCTTTGGGTCAATCAAATAAAATTTGCTTTCCAAATAAATACAAAGGGAAGTCAGTGAGTCAGAACCCACTGGAGAGTGACAGCAGCTGTCTTTTGGACATTTATGGGGGTGTTATGGTGGGTAAACAGTTGTGGATGGCAACGCCCAAGTCAGTGAAAGCCCCATGAGAGAACTTCAGGATGCACAGCTGCCAATACTCCACTTCCCAAGCCAGACTTATACATATACATATAAGACTGGAGCACATCTACACCTAAGGTAGGCTGAATGTGTGCAAGAGGACCACCTCATCCTTCCCTGACTAACAAAGCCTGATCCAGGCAATGAGAGCTACAGAACAAGGACCAGTTACCCATAGGTCTCTGGGAGTTGTGCTAACAGAATATTAGACCAGCCCTGGGCTAATTCTCAGCCACCACTGAGGTTGTGTCAAGCATTGTTCTACTCTCCCTGTCTTGATGGTTTTTATTCTTGAGTTCTACTACTTATTTCCTTCAGGTTTCTGGACCTTTCAGTGGCACTGATTCAGAGTACTGTGCCCTAGTAGGACTGAACAATATGCAGCACTTCCCTTTTCTTTCTTTCTTCCTTCACTGTCAAGGGAAGTTCATCCAGTTAAGTCAGGCAGTGTGAGGCTGGCACTGTGTGCAGGGCTGGGTCAGCCCTGTCAGTAATCTCAGAGTTGAAGTGAAACTAAGAACCACAAAAGAGACAATTCTTAAAATGAAATAGTTGACAAGCATCCCAGTATTCTTCAAATCTTTACCTAATTGCGTCATTTGGCTAGTCTTGGAAGTTAAGGCATTACAATTTAAAATGTATGATGAGTGTAGAAATGCTTTCTATCTCAGATGAGTAACTTATTGGGCAAATACCAGGAAAATAACTGAATACTTTTGGATGAGTTAGAGACCTCAACTTTAAACGAAAGTTCGTAATGACGTAAAAACAAATTACTATGAAAGTGGTCCTACTGATAAAACGCAGATATTTTTACAGTGTTAGATGTCACTAGTGGTCTGTGTTTTTCAGTGCAGAACCTCAATGGGGCAATAATAGCACTACTTCCAGGGCTGCTTTCAGATGTGTCAGCCTGCCTTCCAAAAATCACTCCTATCTCCATATATCCTATCAGTTTGCTGATCTGGTCCTTGTACTCAACTTCTTCCAAAGCAATTTCCTTTCATTTTTCAGCCTCCGAATACTTCACGTGGGTTTGTTGTTCATTATCCATATCAAATAGCTCAGTGAATTATCTGTACTCTTCCACTGGAGTGAATCAAGCTCCAAGACGTGGAGAAAGGGAAGGGAAGAAAGGAGAGTACTTGGCATGCATAGCTCTTCCTTCGTATAAATTTCATTTTAGACACTAAATGTAAACTCTAAGTGGGTGAGAGGCTGTTAATATTTGAAAAGATTCCCAGCTCTTTCAGTATCTCCTGATATTTTTTACATTATGAAAAGAAACTGAAGGGCAGCAACTATTCACACAATTCCTCTCTCCTAGTTTGCAATGACAATTTTTGCAGAGCCAGTCAAAGACGAAATGAAAAAAGAAATTTTGCTGTATTAGACTTCTCGGCTTTGCTAATGCATACCGTGTGATTTTGATCAGTTGTATAAATTCTCTGAGTCTCAGCTTTTCTCATCTACAAAATGAATATAATATTGCCTGTTCCTTAGGATGATAAATTCAATAGACATTTCCCGATGTTCTACCCTGTGCTATAAATCTGGGAATGTAGCAATAAACAAAATAGATAAAGTCCCTGACCTCAAGCTGCTTACATTTTAGCCAGAAGAGACAGGCTATAAATAAATAGGTAAGTAAAGTACGTAATTCATCAGATGGTGATAAGCTTCTGGGAGAAAAATAAATAGAGAAGACGTAGAGAAGTGCAAGGACTTGTGCAATATTAAATACCCATGTAAAGAACGGCTTCTAGAGTCCTGGTGGCACAGTGGTTAAGAGCTCAGCTGCTAACCAAAGATCAGCAGTTCGAATCCACCAGCCACTCCTTGGAAACCCTATGGGGCAGTCCTACTCTGCCCTATAGGGTCACTATGAGTCGGAATCAATTCAACAGCAATGGGTTTGTTTTTTTTTTTTTTCGGTTTTCTCTGATAAGACAATCATGTGATATCTGAGCAGAGACTGAAGGAAGTGAGGAAGGAAACTCTGGAGAATCCAAAGAGCGAGAATAGAAAGTGCAAATGCCCTAAATCAGAGTTTGCTTGGAGAGTTTTAGGAGTATAAAGGAATCCATTGTGACTGAAGTAGTGAACAAGGGGAAGAGTCGTATGAGAAGATCACGTAGGTCTTGGAAGCAAAGGTCAAGTCAGGATTTTAGATTTTATAATGAGTGAGTTAAGAAGTCCTGTGATGGGTTTGAGCAGAGGAATAATCCTTTTTGTTTTCTTCTATTCTTCCCCCTTTTCCTCCTCTTCCTCATCTTCGTACTCTTCATCCTCATCCTTCTCATCTTCATACTCCTCCTTCTCCTCATTGTCATCCTCCTCTTTCCTTTTCTTTTTAAGATAACTCTAGCTGCTATATGTATAATACACATTGGTGGGGGTCATGTGTGGTTACGTGACTCCAAACTTTACTTGGCTCTCAGGATAATACACTCTCCAGGTTTTACTCTTACTCACTATTTGTTTCTTCTCATATTTATTTGCTGAGTTCTCCTTTTCTCCCAGCCCTGTTCATGTCCAAGAGACTTCAGAGCTTAATCTTTGTCTTCTTTTTGAATCTATGCTCATCTCCTTGGTGATCTCATGGTTACTTTAAATACCTTCTGTATGATGATGCCCAGGCCTCACTCCTGGACTCTAGACTTCTAAATCCAACTCCAACTACAGCTGAGATGTTGAATACACATTGCCAGTGACTTGATTCCAACTCATAGTGACCCCATGTGCGTAGACATCTCTAATTCAACATGACAAAAACTGAAATCTTGAACTCCCTGTTTCTAAGGTTAAACTACCCTCACTCTTTCTTATCAGTTGATGAAAACTCTGTTTTTCTAGCTGCTCAGCGAAGACCTTGGAGTCAGCTTTGACTCCCTATGTTGCTCATCCTCTCACATCCCATTAGGAAAACCAGGTTATGACCACTTCTTACTCCTCCCATTGTCCAAGACACCACTATCTTTCATCCAGTTTATTTTAATAGCCTTGTAACTTGTCTCTCTACTTCCAATCTAACCGTTTCAGTCTATTCTCAATAGAGTAGCAATGTGAAATATAATCCAGATGTGTCGTTTTTCTGCTTAAATCCTTACTGGCTCTCCATTTTACTCACAGTAAATTCCAAAGTCCTTACTCATTTCCTAGGACTTTCTTCCCCCACTCACTCTGCTGCAGTCCCACTGACCTCTGTTATTCCTGGAAACCACTCCTCCCTCCCCCTGTAGAGCCTTAGGACCTTTGTGTTGGCCGTTCGCTCTACCTGGAACACTCCTCTCTACATAGCTGACTCCTTAAAGTTTTTGCCTAAATATCACGTTTTCAAAAAGACTTACCCTGACCCTAGAAATCCCCCTATTTATATTTAACTATAACCCTTCTTCTCCTCACCGCCCCCCCCCCCCAAGAAATCCCCACTCCCTTACTTGGTTCTATATTTGTCTACTGTATTTACCACCTTTTGGAGCCCTAGTGGCAAAGTAGTTAAGAGATACAGCTGTAAACCAAAAAGTCGGCAGTTCGAATCCACCAGCTGCTCCTTGGAAACTCTATGGGGAAGTTCTACTCTGTCCTATAGGGTCACTATGAGTCAGAATCAACTTGATGGCAGTGGGTAACAGGTATAAAGTACAAAATAATTTACTAATTATTTTGATTGCTTGTTGTCTGCTACTCCCTGCTAGAATGTAAGTTCCATGAGGGCAAAGATCTTTTTCTGTTTTGTTCACTGCTAGAGCCTAAGCACTTGGGTAAGTGCCTGACAGGTAGTAAGTGCTCAATAATTGTCTGTTGGATGAATGATTGGAGCAGGGTTACAATTAGAAAAGGACACTCTTCCCTCAGTGCTTTGATGCCAAATTTATGGCATGAGAAAAACCTAGCCAGTGTGGTACTTGGAGAAAAGCTGGAGATGTAAGCTAACATCCCCTCATCTTCTTATCATCTGAGTCACCTTTAGGAAGTCAGTTAACCTCTTTACTTTTCAGGTTTACTTTTTTTTTTTTCTGTTCAAATGAGAAGCATGCCTAATTTGAGGACATATAAAATGATGAAATGGGTGAGTGTTTGTGAAAATTCTTAACCTAGAGATGAGCCTAAAATAAGCTCTCATTAAAAAAAAATTTATTATTTTATTTTGTTTTAGATGAAAGTTTACATAGCAGATTGGGTTCCCATTTAACAATTTTTATATGACTTGTTCCATAACATTGCTTACATTTTTCACAATGTGTTAACATTCTCATTATTTCCACTCTTTTTGTTCTGTTTTCATTAATCTAGCTTCCCTGCCCCTCCTTAATGTCTTATCTTTGTGTTAGGGTAAATGTTGACCTTTTGGTCTCAAGTAGTTGATTATTTAAGGGAGCACAGTATTCACGTGTGATATTATTTATTTTATAAGCCAATCTATTGTTTAGATGAAAGGTTACCAATGGGAGTGGCTTCAGTTCCAAGTTCAAAAGGTGTCTTAGGGTGATAGTCTCAGGGATTCCTCTAGTCTCTATTGGTCCAGTAAGTACAGCCCTTTTCAGGAATTTGAGTTTTGTTCAACATTTTTTTCCCGTTCTGCCTGGGACCTTATACTGTGTCTCTGGTCAGAATGGCAGCAGTGGTAGCTGGGAACCATCTAGCTCTTCTGGTCTCAGGCTAGATGAGGCTGTGATTCATATGGGCTATTAGTCCTGTGGACTAGTTTCTTCTTTGAGTCTTTGGTTTCCTTCATTTTCTTTTGTTCCAGGCAAGTAGAGACCAACAGTTCTATCTTATATGGCCACTCACAAGATTTTAAGACACCAGATGCTACTCACCGAACTAGGATGTAGAACATTATCTTTATGAACTATGTTATGCCAATTGACTGAGTAGTCCCACAAGACTATGGTCTCAAGCCTTCAAATCCAGTAATCCAATCACGAAAGGTGTTTGATTATGTCTAGGAAGTTTCCGTAACTGTGTCCCCTGTGTGATTTATTATATATATGAGTATATATGCAGCACACATAAACACGTATATACATATGCCTACAGATACACCTGTACATGCACACCCATATACTCCTAGTACCTTCCTATACACATATATGCATACATGTCTACCTATGTAATCACACCCCCTTTTTTTTTTTGGTTATTATTGTTCTTGCAAAGTTGTGGTTATAGCATTTACTAAAATTTTATCTTATTCTTATGTATTTTAGTGTCTTCATTTACCTTATCAAAACTCTCTACTTTGGCTAACTGATGAATAAAGAAAGGCTGAAAGGAAAAGGAACTGTGGGCTACCCTATCATTTACCTTGGACGAGTTGTACAGGTTTTACCCATATTGGGTGTTGTCTTTCCCATCACCAAAAATAAGTGTCTACTATCTAGAAAGTGACTCCTCCTCCCTCCCCCTCCCTCCCCTTCCCATCCCTAAAAAAACCAAAAAAAAAAACAAACCTGTTGCCATCGAGTCAATTCTGACTCATAGTGATCCTACAGGACAGAGAACTGCCCCATAGGATTTCCAAGGAACAGCTGGTGGATTCAAACTGCCAAGCTTTTGGTTAGCAGCCATAGCTCTTAACCACTGTGCCACCAGGCTCCCATAGCTGGTAACCATCAAAGAACATTGCTTTCTGTGTGTATACCTACTCTTGATTTTTTTAAAAAATAAAACCATGTAATATTTATCCTTTTGTGACTGACTTATTTCGCTCAGCATAATGTCCTCCAGATTCATCCAAGTTACAAGATGTTTCCCAGATTCCTCAATATTCTTTATAGTTGTGTAGTATTCCATTGTACCTATGTACCAGAATTTGTTTATCCATTCATTTCATCTTTGCTTTTGGGCAGGAGTATACTTGATTGAACTAAAAAGCATGTTCCTCACATGTGTTATTGTTTGTTTTATAGGTCTGTCTAATCTTGGGCTGAAAGGTGGACTTTAGGAGTGGCTTCAGTTCTGAGTTAGCAGGGTGTCCAGGCCATAGTCTTGGAGGTTCCTCCAGTCTCAGTAAGTCTGGTCTTTTTTTGTGAATTTGAATTTGTTCTACATTTTTCTCTTGCTCTGTCTGTGTCACTCTATTGTGTTCCCTGTCAGATGGGTGAGTGGCAGCCACCGGGCACCATCTAGTTCTTCTGGGCTCATTCTGGTGGAGGCTGTCATTCATGTGGTCCATTAGTCCTTTGGACTAATATTTTCCTTGTGTCTTTGGTTTTCTTCATTCTCCTTTGCTCTGAACGTGATGGGACCAATAGATGTATCTTAGATGGCTGTTCGCAAGCTTTTAAGATCCCAGACTCTACTCACAAAAATAGGATGTGGAACATTTTCTTTATGAACTATGTTATGCCAGTTGACCTAGATGTCCTCTGAGATCATGGTCCCCATCCCTCAGCTCCTGTAACTCAGTCCTGCAAGGTGTTTGGATGTGTCTAGGAAGCTTCTATGACTTTGTCTTGGTCAAGTTGTGCTAACTTCCGCTATATTGTGTGTTGTCTTTCCTCTCACCAAAGTTGATACTGGTCTACTATCTAGTTGTTGATTTACCCTCCCTAGCCCTCTCCTTCCTCATAACCATCACGGATTGCTTTTTTGTGTGTGTAAACCTTCTCTTGGGTTTTTATAATAGTGGTCTCATACAATATTTGTCCTGCTGTGATTGACTTATTTCACTCAGCATAATGCCCTCCAGATTCATTCATGCTGTAAGATATTTTGAGGATTCATCATTGTTCTTTATCGTAGCATAGTATTCCATTGTGTGTATGTACCATAGTTTTTTTTTTTTAAATTCATTCATCTATTAATGGGCACTTAGATTGTTTTCCATCTTTTTGTTATTGTGAGTAATGCTGTAATGAAAATAGGTGTGCATATGTCTATTAGTGTCACTGCTCTTATATCTCTAGGATATATACCTAGGAGTGGGATTGCTCAATCTTATTATATTTTTATTTCTAGCTTTTTGAGGAAGTGCCATACTGTTTTCCTTAGTGGTTGTACCATTTTACGATCCCACCAGCAATTTATAAGAGTTCCAATACCTCCACAACCTCATCAACATTTGTTTTGTTTTGTTTTGTTTTTTTTTTGGATCATTGCCATTTTCACAGGGGTGAGGTGGTATCTCATTATAGTTTTGATTTGCATCTCTGTAATGGCTAACGATCATGAGTATCTTTTCCGGTATTTGCTGGCCACC
>NW_004444090.1:6890559-6892114 GCF_000243295.1 Trichechus manatus latirostris
AAGAACCAACTTCTAGTCTTGTTGCTTCTATTATTTTTCTGTTTTCTATTGCATTTATTTCTGTTCTGATCTTTATTATTTCCTTTTTTGGTGACTGTGTACTTCTTTTACTGCTCCTTTTCTCTTTGTTCAAGTTATAGGGAAAAGTTACTGATTTTGGTCTTTTCTTCTTTTTTGATGTGTGAATTTATTACTATAAATTCTCCTCTGAGTACTGCTTTTGCCATGTCCCAAAGGTTTTAGTATGTTGTGCTTTCATTCTCCTTTGATTCTAAGAATTTTTTAAATTTCATTTATAAGTTCTTCTATTATACAATAGTTTTTAAGTAAGGTGTGATTCAGTTCCATGTATTTTTTTCTTGTTCTTTCTGTTACTGATTTCTAGTTTAATAGCATTATGATTAGAGAAGATGCTTTGTATTATTTCTATTTTTTAAAATTTACTGGTCTATTCTGGAGAATATCTGTGTGTGTTGGAGAAGAATATGTACTGTGCTGCTGTTGAGTGGTATGTTCTGTATATGTCTATGAGGTTGAGTTGGTTGATTGTGTTATTTAGATTTTCTGTACCTTTGTTGAGTTTCTTTCTAATTGTTCTGTCCATCATCAAAAGTACTGTGGTAAAGTCTCCTACTATTACTGTACAACTGTCTATTCCTGTTTGAGTTTGTTTTATGTCTTTTGGAGCTTTGTCATATGTGCATAAATATTTATTATGGTTATGTCCTGTTGGTGGACTGATCCTTTAACCACTATATAATGCCCTTCCTTGTCTCTAATAATGGATTTTGACTTAAACTCTATTTTATCAGAGATTATTATTACCACTCCTGCTCTCTTTTGTTTACTGTCTGCATGATATATTTTTCCATTCTTTGATTTTTAACTTATTTAGGTCTTTCTGTATAAGGTGTGTCTCTTGTAGGCAACATATTAATGGGTCATTTTTTCATCCATTCTGCCACTCGCTGTCTCTTGACTGGTGCATTTAAACTATTTACATTTACTGTGATTATCGGTAGATATGAATTTACTGCTACCATTTTGTTATGCTTTTTATTATGGTGTTAATAGTTTCTTTGTTCTAATTAATTTTCTGGGCTGACCTCTTTTTGTTTATAGATTTTCTTTTGTCTCCTTCATTGTTGCTGATTTTATGTTTGCTGAGTCTTTTTGATGTTCTTCTTCTTTATTTTGGTGAGTAGATTTATTAATTTTCTTTGTGGTTATTCTGAAATTTATCTTTCTCTTCCTAAGTTTAAAACAGTCTATTATATATTGATATCACCTTGACTTCCTCACCATATGGAAATTCTGTAACTACACCATTTATTCTCCCTTTTTTGTTTGGAAGTTTTTATCATTTACAGAATGACATCTCCGGTTCCCTGTTTCCAGTTTTGCAGCTTTATTTTGGTTTTGAGAATTATCTGGATTAGTATCTGGGTGATACTGTTGTGTGTCTTCATCTCAGGTTCTCTAATGTTGCTGGTTCTCTGTCCAAAGGACTCCCTTTAATTTTTCTTGTAAATTTGGTCTGGTTTTTACAAATTCC
>NW_004444090.1:6893911-6894718 GCF_000243295.1 Trichechus manatus latirostris
GACCACAACTACCACGGCCTCCACCAGACTGAGTCCAGTATAACTAGATGGTGCCCAGCTACCACCACTGACTGCTCTGACAGGGATCACAAGAGAGGGTCCCAGACAGAGCTGGAGAAAAATATAGAACAAAATTCTAACTCACAAAAAAAGGCTAGACTTACTGGCCTGACAGAGACTGGACAAACCCTGAGAGTATGGCCCCCTGACATCTTTAGCTTAGTAATGAACTCACTCCTGAGGTTCATCCTTCAGCTAAAGATTAGACAGCCCTATAAAACAAAACAAGGCTAATGGGACACAACTGCCCAGGGACAAGGACTAGGAGGCCGGAGGGGTCAGGAAAGCTAGTAATAGGGAGCCCAAGGTCAAGAAGGAAGAGTATTGACATGTTGTGGGGTTGTTAACCAATGCCATAAAACAATATGTGTACTGTTTAATGAGAAACTATTTGTTCTGTAAACCTTCATCTAGAGTACAATAAAAAAATTAAAAAAAAAATTGATGTCTCAGTACATGGTGAGGTATTTCAGTGCAAGTGCAGATGGTCTGCGGGATCCTTTTTGGTGTGGGCTGCGGGTTGTTGCAGCTGGGTGGATGTTAGATGAGGGCACAGGGATCTCCTGCTTGTCACTTGGTAGAGGTGTAGCTGGCACCCTGTCAGGATGTGCTGGTGTTGCTGGTAATATGATGTGTCTGTCTAGCCAATCATCTGAGCATAGGTGCAGGGAGCATTCTTGCTAGTCTCAGGGTTGGGTGCTGTGTGCATACCACCAGTTGCCAGGTGATTAGGGTGAGGGTGTGTCA
>NW_004444090.1:6896124-6897587 GCF_000243295.1 Trichechus manatus latirostris
TATTTTGAAGTGGCAAATGATTTAGGAAGTGAATGAAGAGATTATCCTGGAGGTCAACTGAAGAAAATGTTTGAAGGGGGCAGTTATCAGCTATAGCAAATTCTGCTGAGAGGTTGAATAAGATGAGTACTGAGAACTGACTGTTGAATTTGGCAAAATGGAAGTATGGCAATGGTGTGGTGGGGAACACTGCTTGATTGGAAAAGTTCAAAAGAGAATGAAAGAAAAAGTGAAAATAGTGATTATAGGAGAACTTCTTTTTTTTGTACATATTATTTTTTAAAATAATAAACATTAAAAACAAAGTTAAAAATAATTTTTATTATAATATATTGACAAAAATCTAACTGTGTGTAAAGAAAAATAATTCATGTTAAAAAGTATCATTAGGAAAAAAGCAAGTGACTTTATAGTGTATATAACTTTTTTGAAATATAAAAATATTTCTAAAAACATCTTGGTCCAAATATAAGATTAAAACAGCAATTATAAGGAGAATACTTATGGGACAAAAATAGGCAGATTTTTATTTAACACATGACACAGGACCCAGAAACAGACACAAGTTCATATAGGAGTTCAGTATTTAAAAACAACAGTAATAGCTCACATTTAGATCATATTTACTATGTTTATCACTACTTGAACTTAATTCTTGGTGAATTGAAGATTTAAATGTAAAATGAAGACACATATACATAACTTATTATTCAGGTATTAGCTTAAAAGTAAGTTTTTACAGGAAATGCTCCTTGATCTCCCCAGATTGGATTAAGAGTCCCTAGTATGGGTATCCATAGCAGCCTATACTTTTCCCATCACTACAGGTAACATTTTTTATGGCAGTCTTTGTTCTTTTTTTTTTTTTTTCTATAATAAGACTGAGCTCAATGAAGGCATGGTCCTGGTCTATCACAGTCACTACTATACACCTAACAATGAGGATAGTACTTGGCACAGATTAGGTCCTCAGTGAATATTTATTAAATTTCTGCATAAATGATCAAATAGATGAATATGGTTTTGGTGTGGGAGAGGCCTATGAAATGATACATAAAATGCAGAAAGCATAAAAGAAGAAATACTTGACTACATCAAAATAAAAAGCCTTTGTAAAAATCATGAAAGACAAAAGGCATACTGGGAAAAATATATGATATTGAAATATCAAGCAAAGAGTTCCTATCCCCAAATTATGAAAAGCTGTCATAAACTCGTAAGGAAAAGATCAATCCTCCAATAGCAAATACATGAACAAAGAATGTTCACACCTAATTCATACACATGCATACACACACACACCGTTATTATCTATCATGATTCATGATTCAGTGGGGAAATTCTTGCTTGGAATTTTTCACACAGTTGTAGTCAGATGTTGGCTGGGATTGGACATCCAAGATGGCTGGAAGTTGCTGCTGGCTGTTGGCAAAGAGCTCAGCTGATAGGTGATTCTTTATCAC
>NW_004444090.1:6902203-6904103 GCF_000243295.1 Trichechus manatus latirostris
GAATTTTGAATCCTAAACTTGTATAAAATATTTGTGGTGGTTACAGCTGCTATGTGGAAGGGCTGATATTAACAACTTCATAGCATATCTAAATTGTCTGTTATTGTATTGAATGCCCTCATTAAATTAAGAACTGGTTTTTTTTTTTTTTTTGGTTAAAATTTATTTCTGTCATTATTATTCCTGTCATTTTTTTAGACAAAAATATATCTGGATTTTCCTTATTCAGGCTGGTAGATAAATAAATTGATGACCAGAAGGTCAGAAAGTAGCAGACAATGTATTAATAGTCTGTAAGTGCCAATATCTGCCTACTAAATGGAGGGCAGTGGAAGAAAGAAAGCATCAGGGGAGAGGACAGTGGAGTCATGAATCATCAGGTCATAAATATAGTGAATTTAAAGAAAAAAAGAAAAGATTTTGAAAACTCTTTAGGATAAAAAATAATTTGCCAAAGGAAGTGAAGGGATACCACACAGAAAACTGAGGATGGATGCTGACGGTGGGGATGAAGGGAGGAAAATTGTGTGGAAAACTAGGCAAGAATGTGATGAGTGGAAAATTTGGGCTGAGTTATTAGTGATGAGCTGTTGGTGTTCATAAGAGAAAAGCAGGAGGATAGGAACATTAGGGTGAGAAGGAGTAATGACGACAAGATGATAGGAGATGATTATTTGTGGACTAGGACAATGACAATTGAGAACAAAGGACTTAATTTCTCGAGAGGTAGGATGCAACATTGGAAGTGCTCACTTTATGCCAAGAAATTTGGAAGACAGCTACCTGCCAACCAACTGGAAGACATCTATATTTGTGCCCACTGCAAAGAAAGGTGATCCAACCGAATGCAGAAATTATTGAACAATATCATTAATATCACACACAAGTAAAATTTTGTTGAAGATAATTCAAAAATAGTTGCAGCAGTACATTGACAGAGAGCTGCTAGAAATTTCAGCCGGATTCAGAAGAGCACATGGAACAAGGGATATCATTCATTGCTAATGTCAGATGGATCTTGGCTGAAAGCAGGGAATAATAGAAAGATGTTCACCTGTGCTTTATTGACTATGCAAAGATATTCCACAGTATGGATCATAACAAATTATGGATAACATTGGGAAGAATGGGAATTCCAGAACACTTAGTTTTGCTCATGGGGAACCTGTACATAGACCAAGAGGCAGTCTTTCGAACCGAACAAGGGGATACTGCTTGATTTAAAATTAGGAAAGATGTGCGTCAGGGTTGTATTGTTAAATTCACTGTATTATTCAATCTGTATGTTGAGCAAGTAATCTGAGAAGCTGGACTATATGACAAAGAACATGACATCAGGATTGGCGGAAGACTCATTAATAACCTGCAATACGCAGATGACACAACCTTGGTTGCTGAAAATGAAGAGGTCTTGAAGCACTTGTGAAGATCAAAGACCACAGCCTTCAGTATGGATTACACCTCAACATAAAACAAAAATCCTCTCTACTGGACCAATAAGCAACATCATAATAAACAGAGAGAAGACTGAAGTTGTCAAGGATTTCATTTTATTTGGATCCACTGTCAATGTCCATGGAAACAGCAGTCAAGAAATCAAACAACACATTGCATTAAGCAAATCTGCTGCAAAAGACCTCTTTAAAGTGTTAAAAAGCAAAAATGTCACTTTGAGGTCTAAGGTGTGCCTGACCCAGGCCATGGTATTTTCAATCGCCTCATATGCATGTGAAAGCTGGAAAATGAATAAGGAAGACTGAAGAAGAGTTTGATGCCTTTGAATTATGGTGTTGGCAAAGAATATTGAATATACCATGGACTTCCAGAAGGACGAACAAATCGGTCTTGGAGGAAGTACAGCCAGAAAATGCTCCTTAGAAGCAAGGATGGTGAGACTTCA
>NW_004444090.1:6904660-6906425 GCF_000243295.1 Trichechus manatus latirostris
GAATCCATGACAGGGTGCTGACTTTTGATGAGTATGTGGAACACTAGGTCTGCATTTAGAAGTCAGTTGAATTCCCTGGCTTCCCAAAGGGTAAGTATTCTCTTGAATTGGAAACAGTTTCTAATATATTTCTTCTAGTGAACTTTCTCTTTGCTTATGTCTATGAAATCATGCTTAAGAACTTAATTTAATTTGCAACATCATTCATTACTTTCTGATTAAGACTTTCTATTACGATTTTGTTTATGAGTGAAAAATCTGATGTAAATGATCTTAATAATACATGCCTTATTGACCCCATTCATTATAATAATTTGTTGAAACTGAAATGTCCTTGTGAACAGAGGAATGTTAGCTCTAGCTTTCCGTCTACAGTAGCTGTGGCTCTGGACTCTAAGCATAAGTTGGACCCTCAGGATGGAAATACAAAACTACTTTATTCTTTTTTACATAGAAGAATTTACTGTGTGTACACATAAGAACAGCAATCCTTGTGCAGGAATATTCCTGCTGAGATGCAATTCCACATTCATATCAAATCAGATATCCCCTAAAGTGTTACAAGACATTTCCAGCCACCCTTGTCAAAAGCAGAAAGCAGATATATTTGTAATATCCACTATTAGCATTAGATTAGAGTGTAAGTGTAAATATCCGTATCGCCCCTCCTTGCATCACTTACCACTGCTTGGATCTGTAATTTTAATAGACCATAATCCTTAGTAATTTGATTCCCAAACCATATGTAATCTCTGAAAATACAAAACCACACAATAAAAGAAAGACATGCTCCGTAATTTTTTCTGCTTCTCCTCTAGAGTCAAAAAACCTATAGTTATAAAAGCAAGAAGAGGAAATAATAATATAATAAAATGAAAGTTTAACCATATTAGCACAATTAGTTCAATATCTGATCTCCTGTTTTATCTAAATAAAAAAAAAAAAGAAAAATGTGTTTTATGAATTGGTTAGAAAAGATGGTAGTAACCCTGTGCCGGGTGGATCTATGGGAAATGATTTAACTGCTAGGTGAGCAGTTATATATTTATGCTCCTTTTCCCATGTATTTTGTAACTGCTATAAATAGACACCAATTTTCTTTGTTTCATTAAATGTTTCTATCATAAATTACATTATCAATCTTTACCTGTTAAAATAGCCAAGTGTCTATTCTTAGTCTCCCAATTTATTGCTAAATTATGACTTTATTCAGGTGTCTCTTATACTTTAAAACACATTCGATTTCTACATACCGTTTCTGTATAAATCCGTATTAAACCCATTGCCATCGAGTTGATTCCGATGCAGCCAAGCTCTTAATCACTGTGCCACCAGGGCTCCTCGATCCATATTACAAGGCTAATTATTACATAAAATTTTAGTAAGATGTAAAAATGGCATGGAAGGGGCATGGTCTGACCCCCTCTAACTTCATGAGGAGGAAAGATATTCAAGATAAACGGTAGCCCAAGGCTGATTCCTATGAGGCAGAGTTCAGACGTACCTCCTCTCGCCAGCCTTTATACCAATTCTGACACTAACGGTCCCTCCCATGGCACTCTCTACTAGGTTTGATAATTCATTGCAATGGCCACACAGAACTCATAGAAAATACTCACGATTATGGGCTTTATTAGGGAAGTAACAGGTTACAATTCAGGTTCAGGAATGCTCAGGATACAGTTCTTCGGATCAGGACAGCCTCCTCTCAGCCATGCCCACAGGCCGTTCTCTCTTTTGCCCTCGGCTGCTCCACTTGGCCTCT
>NW_004444090.1:6907537-6909178 GCF_000243295.1 Trichechus manatus latirostris
TAGCTCTCAATTTGTAGTTGGTAGCGTGGAATAGAGTCTACTGACTTATACTCAACATTCCCAAAATTCTGTTGAGTAAATTGGTTGTTTGTATTAACTAGTCAACATACGGTAGATTGAAATAAAATTGACAGTGAAAGTCATCTTTCAGTTTTGAATTCTAGCAATTTATATTATTGATCTTATTACGAATTTTTACGTCCACTTCACATTTGAGTGATGCACCTGAATAAATAGAATAAATACTAGTATAGTCATTGCAAACAATATACATTGCTTACAATAGTACATGTATATAGGAACGGTATTAAAAATATTTAACAACCTGTATGGTATGAGAGTAGTTAATTAAGATGGATGTCTAACCAATCAGAACAGAAAACGGATAGTCTTTTCAACCAGTGCCCTTCTGAATCTGTAAGATTATCTGCTTATCTGCCCAGAGTATCAGCTTTACCTATACTTGCAATAGCATGATTTTTAAGATGAGTGATATTACCAACAGTACTTGATGCAATGGGGCATCTGAGAAATTTCTTTGAAACAATTTTATAATTATTCACTTCATCTGTAAATGGTTCATGTGAAAACCTGACTTACTCACAGAATATAGTAAAAACGTAAGAGTTATGACCAAGGTAATTTGAGATATAGACATCTTTTAAATAATCAACTTTATTCTTATGAAATAAAATCCTGAATTCCCACTCTCATATTTTTGGCTGCTTCTGTTATTTCCTAATTTTCAGAGTTTTCTTTTTCATATTATTTCCTTGTCTCTGGAAAAAAGACTAATAGCTTTTCTAGAATTGACTTTTGTTTATTGCAGTGATGCTTATTTTAAGATTTTTCTGTTGGAAGAAATTTAGAAGTCACCCAGTCCAACCTTCTATACCACAGGGTCTGTTAGAATCCTGCTGGTGACAGGAATTGAGGACCAGAAGGGCCTTCGGAGACTATCTGTTGTTATTAGGCATCTTTGAGTCTATTTTCAACTCATAGTGACACCCTGTGACAGAGTAGAACTGCCTTATAGGGTTTTCTAGGCTGTAATATTTATGGGAGCAGATAGCCAAGTCTTTCTCCTGCAGAAGGGCTGGGTAGGTTTGAACCACCAACCTTTTGGTAGCAACTGAGTGCTTAGCTGTTGCACCACCAGGGCTCCCAGAGACTATCTAGTCTAGCCACATCCATTTCTCCCATGTACTGACTTTAAAAATGGAAGTTCTCCCTTTCCATAATACTTTTAGGAAAGCTGGTTGCTTCTCTGCTCAAGTTCTTTTCTTTCATTTCTAGTGAGCATATATAAAGTCAAGTTGGAAAACATCTAAAACTTGAAAAAGATACCAGATACAAAATTTTAATTTCCTCATTAAATGATTAAATTTGTATTCACTCTTAAATTGATGATTTTATTTACTTTTATTAGCTTTCAGTTTCACAAAAAAAGTTGAATTATTGCTGTGATAATTTTTTTTTCTCAAAGGAGACTCTTTTTTAATTAAGCTGTTGTTTCTTTAAATTAACGTACGCAGTCTGTCTTAGTCAACTAGTGCTGCTTTAACAGAAATGCCACATGTGGATGGCTTCAACAAAGAGAAACTTACTCTCTCACAGTCTAGTATGCTACAAGTCCAAATT
>NW_004444090.1:6910665-6912407 GCF_000243295.1 Trichechus manatus latirostris
AGGGGTTAGCCCATTGTATAAGCTTGTATCTCACTATTTAACATTCCGAAGTGCAGCCATTAAAATTTTTTCTTACATTATTATGTGATGCCTTTAGATGCATTTCAACTTTCTCTGCCTTGACCCAGGGGTCCCCAAAAGATGAGTATGATAAACCACAGAGTGAAGAAACCCTTACCAGAGTTCAGTTCTTGTCTACGAGTACAGAGCCCTGACCATTACTTTATTATGTGAGGCGCACACACACACACACACACACACAAACTCTATTAAAAAAAACTTAGAGTTCTGGGCTGTACACACATTGCTTTCTGGTGAAAGTCAGGATGAGGTGGGAATTGAGGTGAAGCTCTGCTCTGTCACATTTGCAAAGCCACTTTGTAACTGGAATCAGCAGTACTTGGCTCAGATCCATGTACTTTGATGCATTATGAGTGACTCAATTTAACTGAAAATCATCACCAGACATTGTTATTAGATAATGTTATGAAATGATTTGCTGTAGCAGCAGGAACTTATTGTGTGCAACATAAAATTTTAATGAAATGGACCTTTAAAGATTACCATTATAGTATATCATATAGTCTATGATTAACACATTCAGTTATTTTTACACAATAAACCAAGATAAATGCAAGGTCTGGGAGTTTAAAATGACAACTGAAGAAAGCAAATGAGCTTGAATTTTACTAATACCATATTGTAACATAAAATAAACAAATACGTCTGGTAATGACTATGTAGTGCACACTACTGAAGAACTAATCTTTTGTCAGTGAAGCAGAAAGTAAGTAGATAGTTAGAAACAGGACATGATTTTCCTCTCCCATTAACTTTGAAATGCTTGAAGATTTGATATCTAGAAGACTTCCCAAGAAAATTTTTGAGGGGGTATTGGATTAATGTGGTAGACTCCCCAACAACATCCATTCTGCTCCTGCTGGTTCAGCCTCTACTCATTGTTTTTTGTTTCCCCTGGCCAGCTATTTGTTTAGGTGTGGTAGTAACTTGGCTTCACTAGAAAGTAAACTTCATGAGGACAAAATTTTGTACTGCTTTGTGCACTGATGTATCCCTAGGGCTTAGACCAGTAACTGGTCTCTGGTAGATAAAGAATTGTTGAAAAACAAAAGAAAGAATGAGAGAAAGAGAGGAAAAAAAGAAAGACAAAAGGAAGGAATGAAAGGATAAAGGGTAGGAAGGAAGGGAAGGCGGAAAGACAGGAGGGCAGAAGGCAATAAAGAGAGAGAGAGAAAGAGAAAGAAAGAAAGAAAGGAAAAGACAGAGAAAGAAAAAGAAATAGGGAGGGAGAGAGGGAAGAAAAAAAGGAAATGAAGGAAATTAAGAGACACAAGAAGAGAGGATTGCTTAGGGTTTCTGGAGTCAATCAATAAATCAATCTTTCCTTACTGGACTTGACCAAGGACAATTTTGCCCTGCTGTTGCAGTCACTCTAAAAGCATTAAGACAACTGGCCACAGTATGGAACTGATCCTGTGAATGGTAGAACTTAATGCTTTTTCTGTTTTGTTTGAAAAATTCTTTCCTCTCTTTCATGGATTGAATTGTGTCCCCCCAAAATATCTGTCAACTTGGCTGGGTCATGATTCCCAGTATTGTATAATTGTGTACCATTTTGTAATCTGATGTGATTTCCTTATGTGTTGTAAATTTAATCACTATGATCTAATAAGATGGATACAAGATTGGATAGTGTCTTAAGCCAATCTCTTTTGAGATAC
>NW_004444090.1:6913250-6914927 GCF_000243295.1 Trichechus manatus latirostris
ACCACTGCATTACTACTGCTGAAGGAGACTTAGAAGAGAAAAAAAAAAAGATGCTGGCTATTTCATTCCTTCTGCCTTCTAGTCTCCAGCCAGTGCTTCACACTGACAGAATCTCACAGGAAGCCAACTGACAAGGGAGTCTGGCAAATGGAGAGTGTATTTGAGAGACAATAAACACTATCTGGCACTCATATGAGGTCCTTTGGTGCCAGAAACTGTACTTGGCTACTAAACTAAAGTTGGGTAGTTCAAACCTACCGATTGGTGCCATGAAAGAAAGACCTGGTGATCTGCTTTCCTGAAAATTGTTGTTGTTGTTCATTGCTCTAGAGTCGATTCTGACTCATGGTGACCGTATGTGTACAGAGTAGAACTGCTCCACAGGGTTTCCAAGGCTGTGATGTTTCGGAAGCAGTTTGCACCACCCAGGAAACTCTCCGTAAAGATTACAGCCAAGAAAATCCTGTCTGGTGCCATTCAAGTGACTGATTGTCGATTGGATCATTGTCATCCATAGGGTTTTCACTGACTGATTTTCAGAAGTAGGTCACACAAGCTTTTCTTCCTAATCTCTATAATTACTTAGATTTTATTCGCTATTTCTCAGTAGAGTTTTGTCATTTTTCCTGTAGAGGTGTTACACATATTCGTGAAGTTGAGCTGTATGTACTTTAAATTTTTGATGCAGTTTTAAATATTATCTCTTTTTAACATTTTTTCTAATTGTTACCACTATGCAGAAATATAATTGATTGTTAATATTTATTTATATTCTGTAAACTTTCTACATGCTCAAATTAATTCTAATAGTTACTGAGCTTTTCAGCTCTTCAAATAAGACACAAGAAACTCTTTAATTCTAAATGTTTACCTAACTTTTCAGCTTTCAGTGCTATTGATGTGATTTTAAAAATATACATATTTTATCTAACTTTTTGTTCTTGTTTTCATTGTAGGGTTGATTCAACTGACTTAGTCTTTCTTTACTGGAAATAAAGTTTCTGCTATTTTATTTAAGTAACATTTTATGAATTGTAAATGCTTGGTGACTTCTACTCTTATTTAGAAATTCCATTTTCCATTCCATTGTCGGCGGGGGCGGGGGGTGGTGGTGTCTAGAAACATCATCACTCTATTATTTGCCCAAATCCTAATTTTTTATTCAGTAGGATGAAGCAGGTTCTTAACAGAGTATTATGTCACCTTATTTTACTAGTCTTTAATTTATTCTGTTTTATTTTCTTTTTATTTCCACCCTTCTCTTCCTAATCTCTCAATTTCCATGGTATTAATCTACTGATTTCAGAATATTTATCTACAAAATACCAATAATTGAGGCATTTGTTGAGAAATATAGTCAGCTCTCCACATTGGTGTATTCAATCAACTGTGGATGGAAAATATTAGAAATATTTTTTAAAAAGTTCCAAAAAGCAAAACTTGAGTTTGTCGCTCCCGAGCACTAGACTGAACCCACATGAATGAAGTGATCTGTAGGTGTACCCTGCTGTAGCCTCCCACCACTTCACAGATCCTCAGTCTCTCTCCAAACACGTTGTTTAAGCATTGTTTACCTTGTGTCTTGTCATCATTCCCTACACAATACAGTATACCAACTATTTACATAGCATTTACATTGTTACTAGGTATTAAAAATATCTGGAGATTATTTAAAGT
>NW_004444090.1:6916264-6917232 GCF_000243295.1 Trichechus manatus latirostris
AAACAAAACCTATTGCTGTTAAGTAGATTCCAACTCATAGCAACCCTGTAGGACAGAGTAGAACTACCCCACAGAGTTTCCAAGGAGTGCCTGGTGGATTTGAACAGCCGACCTTTTGGTTAGCAGCTGTAGCACTTAACCACTATGCCACCAGGGTTTCCAAGATGCCTAAGAAGGTCAGAATATTTCTCCACAAATTCTTTGCGATTAGAATAAACTTTAATATACTTCAGTAGAAGAAAATATGAAATTAAAGCTTTGGTTAACTTTAACCTATTCAACTTCTATTTTGTCTTGCTGCTGTATAATTATTATAATTATTGGCTATTTGTTATACTTCCTTAAGTTCAGCATGTGTTTTTCAATTTCCTATATTATATACATGGAAAAATAAGGGAGTATGTCTTCTCTGAGTAAGACCTATGGTGCAAAGGACCACTGGTAAATATATCCCAAAAATCTTTACTTCAAATAGTACACTCTCATGATTCCTCTTCATCAGTGGAGGAAAATTGAATAGCCATTTCTTTTTTTATTTTTATTTTTAATTGTGCTTTAGGTGAAAGTTTACAGAGCAAATTAGTTTCTCGTTCAACAATTTATCCACAAATTTTTATGTGACATTAGTTGCAATCACCACCATGTGTCAACACTCTCCCCTTCCCCACTCAGGGTTCCCCATTCCATCCATCCATTTTTCCTGTCCCTCCCTGCCTTCTTGTCATTGCTTTTTGGGCAGGTGTTGCCTATTTCATCTCTTATACATGATTGAACTGAGAAGCACATTCCTCACCTATGTTATTGTTTGTATTATAGACCTGTCTAATCTTTGGCTTGGAAACCATGGTGGCATAGTGGTTTAGAGCTATGGTTGCTAACCAAAAGATGGGCAGTTCGAATTCACCAAGTGCTCCTTGGAAACCCTATGGGGCAGTTCTACTCTGTCTCATAGGGTCGCTATGAGTGGG
>NW_004444090.1:6919220-6920538 GCF_000243295.1 Trichechus manatus latirostris
GTAATTAGGATGAATTAATAATTGCTAGTGATTAGAATGCAGAAGTTGAAACAAAGAAAGGAAGGATCAATAGTTGGAAAATATGGCCTTGGTGATAGAAACGACGCTGGAGATTGCATGATAAAATTTTGCAAGATTGATAACTTCTTCATTGCAAATACCTTTTTCCAACAACATAAACGGCAACCATACACACGGCCCTCGCCAGATGGAATACACAGGAATCAAATCGACTACATCTGTGGAAAGAAACGATGGAGGAGCTCAATATTATCAGTCATAATAAGGTCAAGGGCCGACTGAGGAACAGACCATCAATTGCTCATATGCAAGTTCAGGTTGAAAGTGAAGAAAATTAGAGCAAGTGGACAAGAGCCAAAATACAACTTTGATTATATCCCACCTGAATTTAGAGACCATTTCAAGAACAGATTTGACACATTGAACACTAATGATGGAAGACCAGACAAGTTGTGGAATGACGTCAAGTACATCATACATGAAGAAAGTAAAAGATAACTAAAAAGACCAAAATGGATGTCAAAAGAGACTCTGAAACTTGCTGTTGAATGTAAAGTAGCTAAAATGAATGGAAGAAATGATGAAGTAAATGAGGTGAATAGAAGATTTCAAAGGGTGGCTCAAGAAGACAGAGGAAAATATTATAATGACATGTGCAAAGACCTGGAGATAGAAAACCAAAAGGGAAGAGCACGCTCAGCATTTCTAAAGCTGAAAGAATGAGGAAAAAATTCAAGCCTCAAGTCTCAATATTGAAGGATTCTATGGACAAAATATTGAAAGATGCAGGAAGCATCAAAAGACAGAAGGAATACACAGAGTCACTGTACCAAAACAATCATTTCAGGAGGTAGAGTATAATCAAGAATCAATGGTACTAAAGGATGAAATCCAAGCTACACTGAAAGGAATGTTGAAAAACAAGGCTCCAGGAATTGACAGAATACCAACTGAGATATTTCAACAAACAGATGCAGTGCTGGAGGTGTTCACTTATCTATGTCAAGACATTTGGAAGACAGCTATCTGGCCAACTGACAGGAAGAGATCCATAGTTGTAGCCATTCCAAGGAAAGGTGATCCAACAGAATGTGGAAATTATCAAAAAATATCATTAATATCACACATAAGTAAAATTTTACTGAAGATCATTCAAAAGCAGTTGCAGAAGTACATCAACAGGGAACTGCCAGAAATACAACTGGATTCAGAAGAGGATGTGGAACCAGGGATATCATTGCTGATGTCAGATGGATCATGGCTGAAAGCAGAGAATACCAGAAAGACGTTTACCTGT
>NW_004444090.1:6921782-6926322 GCF_000243295.1 Trichechus manatus latirostris
GAGTATATCCCACCTGAATTTAGAGACCATAGCAAGAAGAGATTTGATGCGTTGAACACTAATGACCGAAGACCAGATGATTTGTGTCTTCTTGCCTACTTAGTTTCTGCCAGGTAATCAAACCTTAGTCTTATTTCTGCAGAAGCTGGAAAATCCCCAGATCTGCAGATCATGCGGCAGGCTGCTGGCTCACATTCCAAGAGTCGGAGGTCAGATGATGATGAGTCTGATGCAGGATCCAGAGCTAATGAGAGCCTCATTGGAACATCTGTTTATATACTGGAGGCAGGCCACACCCCTGATGAAACTCCTTTTTCCAATGATTGGCTGCTCATAGCAGATCTCATCATGGTGGTGATTACATTATATCAGATCACATCATGGAGATTATTACATTATATTACATTATGGAAGAACAATTAGTCCAATGTCTGCCAAACCACTGAGAATCATAGCTTAGCCAAATTGACGTATAGCATTAACCATCACATATGCTAATTCTTAGATGCTGCTTTGATCTCAGCTTATTTGTTCGTGTCTTTTTCTGTCCCTTTAGGCTGATCTTCCTGTCACAAACCCAATTTTTGAATTTATATTCATACTGGCCTTTCCTTGGAATAACAGTCTTCTACCCTTACTCTTCTGTCAGTGAACCTAATTTACATCACCTGTCTGGAAGATATGTTTGTGTAGGGATGAATATGTAATATGCTGCATTCACATTTTGTATTTCATGCATAAACACACACACATTTCCTGTGTGTAGTCTACATAGGCTCTTTTGCCAATGGAATATTTACTAAAATTGATAGTATAATGTGTCGCAAAAAGCATCATGATAAATTCTAAAAAGTAGAACTTTTGCAAGCCATACTCTGATCATAATTAAATTAGTCTGGAAGTTAATCAAAGTTAAACAAAAAAAAAAAAGATTAACCATTTTACAATTAAATTCCTAGATCAAAATAAACTGAAAATTTAAAGTTGAGTTATATAGAAATTAATAAAAATATGAATAATTGCTGTGAATACCAAGGTGACATAACTCAAACTGCCCTTGGACTAAAATGTATGGTTTTAAAAGCTTTTAATTAAAAAACAAAGATTGAAAACAAATCAGTGATCATCTTAAGTAAATAGGAGAATACCAAAAGCAATAAACACAAAATAATTTTGGAGAACAGAATTAATAAGGATAAAAGCTAAAAATAATAAAATATACAGTGATAAAGTAAACATTGTTGGCTAAAATATGAAAAAATAATTTTCTGAAAAGTAGACAAAGAGTATGAGCAGGCAATTCGTAGAAAAATATATGTCAAACGTCTAATACCTATGACAGCATGCTCAAGCTCACCACTAGTCAGGAGAGTATGATTTCAAACAAGGCGATACTGTTTTTCACTGATTAGTTCAGCAACAAATAAGGGAAAAAAAATCACTCTGTTTATAAGTGTGTAAGGAAAAGGCTCTTTTATACACTGTCAGTTGGTTATAAACAGTTAGCAATTTTTGATGCATCTGTTAATGTCTTTCCAAATAAAAATGAGCACCTTTTTGTTCATCAATCTCACTTCTACACCTCTGTCTTATAAAAATAGATACATGAATATGAAATCAGCAGTCCTTAGATTCAGGTAAGAGGAGACCCTGCTCCTAGTTCTGTCCTTCAGAGGGTCCATTCCTACCTGCCTTTCCTCATGGGATGGAGAATTGTTGGAGTCAAGAAGTTGTGCCCTCCTGGAGACTACAACCCTCCACCCCCATCCTAGATGCCACCCCATACACCCAGGACTCAGAATTCTCTGAGAAATGATCCAAGTCACCCAAGAATGGGCCTCTTCCCCAGCTTTTCCTCTCTCAGCACCTTGGGGCCTGAAGAGTGGTAGACTGAAGCTTATTTATAGGAGGGAAATCTATGACAGAGTGCAGATGGAGTGAATGCTAAACTCAGTGTCCACATATGGGCACATGAGGTCATAAGCATGGTTAGAAAAGTGGGCTAGGGAACAAAAAGTCTAAGAATTAAAAATTTCAGTCTTATATTCCAGGTCATTATGATGGTATGTTTGTAAAAGTAGAAATTTTATTTAGTAAAATTATAAGTAGTATTTTATTTAACAACATGTTAGCTTGATTATTTTTAAGTATTTAGACATATGGTATGTGGCCCTCCATTTGTATTCTTTCTTTAGGCTGACAAATGTTAGAAGTGGACCTGTGTTCCATGATATAGGTTCAAGAATATTTATTGCAGCATTATTTTGATTAATAACCTGACTTACTGTCAATGGAGTAATGGCTAAATAAAACATGGGAGGCATATAATATATGGCACTATGCAGCCTTTAAAAATAATTCTACATTTGTATATATTGACTTGGTAAATTCACACATTAATTGACAAAAATGTTTTAGAAATGATGATTAATGAGACTGCATTAATGTAAGAACAAAAACCAACAAAACTTGTGTATGTTTGGATAAACATAGAAGATAGTGTGAATGGTTTCATATCAAATGATGATATTGACTTCCCCAGGAAAATGGGACCGAGGTGAAGGAAAGTCTATTGTTTAATCACATGAACCTCTCTATTTATTGAAATGTTACAAAAATTATGAATTTATTCCCAATTTAAAAATATGTAAAATCCGAATTAAAACCATTTTTTATATGCATGTAATTTAAAGACTTATGTTGAAAGAAAGTTAGTGTCACTAAACTGTCCTCTCAAAAGGAGGAAGATGGGGCAGTGGTATACTTCCATTATCACTATGGTCATTTAATGTAAACCTAACTCCAGACCAAGGGCTAAGGATAATGGGTGGTTCTTACACTGTAGTCTTATAGAAATACTCTCTGTACTCCTTACTTGATTTTGAACAAACATAATTTATTCATTCTGGATTTTCCATGGAGACTATTTAAAGCCATTTGTTCTTCAACAGCAGTACAGAGATAAGAAACATTAACCTTCACTGGTTTTCATGGTAATTTTACATCCTTTCCTTGCTCTTCACACTCCCCTTTACTTTCCCCAATATCACTGGGTGATTTTATTTCATTCATCTTTAAGAAAATGGTGGCCATCCAGAAAAATTTCCAAAATGTATTCTATCAATAAATCCACAAATGGAGTGGTACTTCCAGCTCCTTTCATGTACCTTCATTATAGGGAGGTCCTTCCTCCTATAGTTGTTGTTGCTAAATGCCATAGAGTAGGTTCCAATTCATAGCAGCCCTATGTACAACAACAAAATGCTGCCTGGTCATGCATAATCCTCACACTTGTTACTTTGTTCGAGCCCACTGTTGCAGCCACTGTGTCAATTCATCTAGTTGAGGGTCTTCCTCTTTTTCGCTGACCTTCTACTTTACCAAGCATGATGTCCTCCTCCAAGGACTGGTCCCTCTGATTACGTTTCCAAAGTATATGAGAGGAAATCTTGCCATCCTTGCTTCTAAGAAGCATACTGGCTGTACTTCTTCCAGGACAGATTTGTTCGTACTTCTGGCAGTCCACTGTGTATTCAAGATTCTTCACCAACACTATAATACAAATAATAATTCTTCAGTCTTTCTTATTCACTGTCCAGCTTTCACATGAATGTGAGCCACTGAAAAATACCATGGCTTGGGAACAGGTGTGTCTTAGTTCTCCAAGTGACGTCTTTGCTTTTTAACACTTTAAAGAGGTCTTTTGCAGCAGATTTGCTCAACGCACTATGTTATTTGATTTCATGACTGTTGCTTCCATGGGCATTGGTTGTGGATCCAAGTAAAATGAAATCCTTGACAACTTCAATCTTTTCTCCATTTATCATGATGGTGCTTATTGGTCCAGTTGTGAGGATTTTTGTTTTCTTTATTGTTGAGGTGTAATCCATACTGAAGGCTGTAGTCTGATCTTCAGTAAGTGCTTCAAGTCCTCTTTGCTTTCAGCAAGCAAGGTTGTGTCAGCTGCATATTGCAGGTTATTAATGGGTCTTTCTCCAATCCTGATGATGTGTTCTTCTTCATACAGTCAAACTTCTTGGATTATTTGTTCAGCATACAGATTGAATAGGTATAGTGAAAGGATACAAGCTGATGCACACCTTTCTTGATTTTAAACCACGCAGTATGTTCAGTTAGAACTACTACCTCTTGGTCTATGTACAGTTTCCTCATGAGCACAATGAAGTGTTGTGGAATTCCCATTCTTTGCAATGTTATCCATGATTTGTTATGATCCACATAGTCCAATGCCTTTGCATAGTCAGTAAAACACAGGTAAACATATTTCTGGTATTCTCTGCTTTCACCCAAGATCCATCTAACATCAGCAGTGTTACCCCTTGTTCCACATCCTCTTCTGAATCTGGCTTGAATTTCTTGCAGTTCCCTGTCGATGTACTGCTGCAACCATTTTTGAATTATCGTCAGCAAAATTTTACTTGTGTGTGATATTAATGATATTGTTTGATAATTTCCGCATTCAGTTGAATCATCTTTCTGTGGAATGGGTACAAACATGGATCTCTTCCAGTCTGTTGGC
>NW_004444090.1:6926731-6933293 GCF_000243295.1 Trichechus manatus latirostris
TCTTTTACTTCATCATTTCTTCCTTTAGCTTTAATGAAAGTTTAAGAGCAAGTTTCAGAGTCTCTTCTGACATCCATTTTTCTCTTTTCTTTCTTTCCTCTCTCTTTAATGACATTTTTGCTTTCTTCATGTACGATGTCCTTGATGTCATACCACAATTCCTCTGGTCTTCAGTCATTAGTGTTCAATGCATCAAATCTGTTCTTGAGGTGGTCTCTAAACTCAGGTGAGATATACTCAAGGTCATATTTTGGATCTAGTGGACTTGTTTTAATTTTCTTCAGCTTCAGCTTAAACTTGCATATGAGCAATTGATGGTCTGTTCCACAGTCGGCCACTGACTGATAATTGGAGTTTCTCCATTGTCTTTTTCCATAGATGCAGTCATTTAGATTCCTGTGTATTCCATCCATTGAGGTCCATGTGCATAGTCAACGTTTATATTATTGAAAAAAGATATTTTCAATGAATAAGTTGTTGGTCTTGCAAAATTCTGTCATGCATTTCCCAGTGTTATTTCTATCACTGAGGCCATATTTTCCAACTACTGATCCTTCGTCATTGTTTCCAACTTTCTTTGTTTCCTTCCTCCTACCTAAAGCCAATTCTTCCACAAATGCCCTGATTCCCATCCTTCCTTGCCTTCAAAAAGACTTTTTCATACATTCCCTTTCACTTTTGCATTATCAAGTTTTCTTTACTAGATCACTTTGATTGTGCAAATATGATCTAATACCTACTATCTTAAACAAAGAAACAAATATAATCTCAACCCCTTCATCCCCCTACAGCTCTTCTGTCTATTTCTCCACTCCATTTCATAGACATGATTCTTGAAAGGATTATCTAGGAAGAAATATGAAAAGAAAATGAATAAAAAATGAAAGGAAGTGTTTCTACTTCCTCAACCTGCACTCAGTTCTAAACTCACCTCCTTCTAGTTTTCATTGTTATTATTCTTCTGGAAGTGCTTCTGTCATGATTAAAAAACTAACTCCCTGTGGCCACATCCAAAGAATACTTGTTCTTATATTTCTTTATTCTTTAGTGCATTTGACACAGTTCACTCTTCCATTCATCTTGAAGCACACTCTTGTTCTTCTGACTTTCTTTTTATCGCTCTGACTACTTGTTCTTATGTCCTTCTTTCTATTTCTCTGACCATCTCTTCCCCATCCCCTTTGTCAGCTTATCCTGCCTCACCTCATATCTAAATGTTGAAGTTCTTTGGTGCTCATTTGCTTGGTGCTCAGTTTTGGAGCCATGATTTATTCTATATACTCTCTTCCTTTTTGATCTTGTTCATCTCCAAGACTTGTAACTGATAGTTATATTCTAATGTCTTCTAACCTTGGCTCTCTAATAAAGATATCTATTTATGAAGCCAACTTAATATTTGGCAGCCTCATTTAATGTCAAAACATGACACATAAATACCAAAGATTGAACTCTGAACTCTCCACTCCCTCCCTCGATGTTTATTCCAGTATTAAATATCATAGGGATCAGCACAAGCACCCATCCTATTATTTAAAACAAGACGAAGGAGTCTTCCTTGATTCTAACTCAAAAATATACCCTGTATTCAACATTTTTTCTCCATAACTACTGCCATTACACAAGACTAGCTAACCATCTCTTCTCTCACAAATAATATTCAATAGCTTCCCAATTGGCTTCCTATTTTTCTCTGTCTCCACTTTTTCAAAGAGCAGCCTATATGGTCTGTGGAAAACTAAATCATGTCACATTAACCAATTGCTTAAAAATCTTCCATGTTTCTGTCTTAGGCTGGGTTCTCCAAAGAAGCAAAACCAGTGAGAGATTTACATCAAGGAAATGGCTCACATGATTGTAGAGGCTGGAAAGTCCCAAGTCTTTGGGTTAGGCTGGAGGCTTCCTCTGACTCACATAGCTGTAGGGGCTGGTGAACCAAGATGATTGGAAGGTGAGACAGCAGGACTTTTGCTCACAGGCTGCAGAGGCTGACGAATCTCAAGATCGGCAAGTAAGCTGCTAGCTGAAGTCCCAAATACCAGAGGTCAGATGAACAGGAAGGAGGCAGCTGCAGGATCTAGAGTGAACAAAAGCCAATGAGCTTTGCCAGAAAGTTCAACTATATCAGATGTAGGCCACACTCCTAAGAAAACTCCCTTCCTGATTGGCTGCTTATAACAGATCTCATCATGGAGGTGATCACATTATGTCAGATCTCATTATGGAGGTGATTGTATCATTACATAGATACCAAACTACATCATAATTGCCAAGCCACTGAGAATCATGGCCAAGCCAAGCTGACACATAACCTTAACTATCATAGTTTCCCATTATACTGAGAATAGTATCCGTGCTACTTCCTGTGACCTAAAGGCTCTGGATAATAGCTGCCTGACAACCTCTTCAACTTAGTCTCCACTCTCCATCTTTCTCGCTATGCTCAAGCATAATTGGCTTTATTTCAGTTTATCACACAAGTCCTTTTGCCACCATAGGTACATTACAAAGCTGTTCTTTTGCCAGGAATGCTCCTCCTGCCACTCCTCACATGGCTTCTCATCATTCCCGTGTTGCCTAAAATGATACAGCCTCAAAGAAGTACCACCCTTTCTGTAGTCCAACACCTTACTAATTTCAATTTAGAAGTCATCTTAGTTTGTACTTATCTAATTATTTACATGTCTAGATGCTTATTATCTTTTTCCTCCCCAGACTTTAAGATTCATGTCTGCATCATTCATTACTGCATACACTATGTCAAACATAAGTTTCTGACACAGAGTAAGTGATTAATAAGTATTCACTTCCTGATAAATGTGAGACAAGACCAGCTAACAGTATTCAAGGAAATATTCTACATATATGAAAGATTTCCATAGTCTTGAAGAAATAATACCTCATTAGAATAGTTATTAAATGCTTTTTATAAACATGATAGTCCAATTGACAAAACATAATCATTTTGAAAACATAGTTGAAAAAACAAAAACAAAAATTTTCAGACTAGTGGTGTAGTGGTGAAGAGCTACATCTGCTAACAAAAAGGTCAGCAGTTCGAATCCACCAGCGACTCCTTGGAAACTCTGTCATGCAGTTCTACTCTGTCCAAAAGGTTGCTATGAGTGGGAATTGACTCCACGGCAATGGGTTTTTTTAAGTATAAAACAGTTTAATGAATTATTTCTCGCAGAAGTCTATTCTTCCGGTTCTCTCTCTTAGACTATAAATGGGCGAGGGGTACTCTAGACTGAAACCTTACCTCCTGTGGCCTCTGGAAACGGAGGTGAAATTATTATGGTATGTATAGGGCTATCCTGCCCCAACCATTCACCCATTCTACTTTGCTCTTTTTTCTTTTTTCTCAAACCAGAGATAAGCCAAATAAATACTGCTTTTCTTTCATTATTTATAACAATGGAGCGTGTTCATAGGTGAGAAACCCAAATAGAGTCCATATTTGAACAAGCATGTGTCTTATGTCATTTCATTTCCTATCAAGAAGGAGAACAAGATGACTACATTTATAAGAGTTTTCTGATATATGAGTTAACACAAGGAGGATTTCAGTGATAGAGGAAGAGAAATGGCAGAAAGAAAACACATTTGAAGACAGTCTCAGTGAGACTTGGAAATTCATTAGATATAGAAGATAAAGGAGAGAGAATGGTTAATGATGCTTCTAAGACTTCAGACATTAGCCACTTGGAGAATGCTAGAGAGGATGAAATGCAAGGGCTTGAGAAACTGTGTTGAACACCTATCAGCTGCTTAATATAAACTGTGATTATATGTTATTTAACCAGTTAACATGTTGCTGTCAAGTCGATTCTGACTCATGGTGACCCCATGTTTGTCAGAGTAGGACTGTGCTCCATAGGATTATCAATGGCTGATTTTTTGGGAAGTAGATTGCCAGAACTTTCTTCCGAGGCATCTCTGGGTGGGCTTCAAACTTCAACTTTTCAGTTAGCAATCAAGCATGTTAACTCTTTGCACGACCCAGGGTTAGATGTTGGTTAGATTTACTTAATTAATAATAGCTTCTTGCTGTACTTCCTATATGGGGAAAGTCAGGGATATAAAAGGTGATGCCCCAAATGATTTCTTAATGTAGAAAGTAAAAATGATCCTGATTATCAGATGGAAGGAAATGTTTCTAATTTAGACACGACCTCAAAATTACATGCATGGTAAGAAGGTATAAGGTAAAGCTCCCCCTTCCCATGTATCTTTAATAATGCAGTGATACTGTGTGGTTTGCCTTGAGAAAAAATAAGTTTCACTAAGAGTGAACTTAATCTTAGGGGAAGAATTTAGAAACAAAACCATCTCGATAAAGCTTGAAATGCCTTTCTTTTAGGCGTGTTATAGTCTAGTTTTAACATGTAGCTGAATGTCAAGAGAAAACTCAAAAACAGTCCACTGATATTACAGAATTGGCAGCAATGACAGGAAGCTTCAATCATGAAGGCTCAGTTCCTCTCATTATTTCAGCTTTAGGAATTATCACTAACATCTTCATTCTTATAGATTACTTCAACATCTGGCTCACAGGAAACATTATGATTGTCTTGCTAGGAGACACAGCCCATCAGTAATTTAAAACTAGTAAAGGAGAAATTTTAATATATCACAAGGGTCTTTCATTTTCAACAATGCCTTCCATAACTTCTAAAATCAAATTTTCATTTGTGCTTTATTGTATAAAATACAATTGATTGTTGTCAGATATGGTTATTCTATCACATTGATTTATTTTTATTTTATAATGTATAATCTATAGCAGAATTTATGTGTCAAAGATCTCTGTGGCTCAAGTGACTATGATTACATTCTTGGGATTTATTAAATTTCTTTTGGCTGAAATCCTAACCCTTGGGCAAGTGTGTGCTTCCCCCTTTCAAAGATTTGAAGATCAAATTACCAAAGAAGTTATAACGCTGAAGATTGTATCAAACTAAATGTGAAGCATCCCCAGCTTCCTTGACAATGGCAGTCTCTGCAGCACACCCCTCCCACCTTGTTTTTTGTTTCTAGAATAATTGGTGTGGTCTTATATACATTCTTAACTGGGATGACCTAGCCATAATAATCATAATCACAATATATAAGACATATGAATAGGGTGACTATACATTCCTGGCTTTCCCTGGAAGTCCAAGTTTATACATCATATCTGGTGTCCTATATAGTTAGTGCCTCTTTTTATATTCAAAAGTGTCCTGGTTTGGATGATAAAATATACAGTCACCATATTTGGAGCTTAGTAGGTAAATATGGAAGCCCTTGCTGAATTTTCTTCTTCCCAATTGCATGTGTCCCTCATGTGGTCTGTTACCTTCTCTCAAATGCATTGTTTTTAAATCTCTGATCTTTTCCTTCCCTTTGTCGGGCACTGGAGGTCAGGCCCAATGAAGTTGGATTTCTTTGACCTGAGGTTGCATTGGAGTTCTCATTTAAGACAACCGGGGAGGTGAGACAATGATGAGCATAGAGGCCAAATTGCACAGGAAAGCCAAGATACAAAAACATCAACAGAGGATTCTTGAAGGCATTCAAAACTAAAGAGAACCAGAAGTAGTTATTGAAGTTAGAATCAAGAGTCTAGAATTTGATCTCAGAAATGAAGACAAATGCAAAACAGAATTTTGACAGCAAGTTTTATTTATAACTCCTCCTGTAAGTATTGTAAGTGCTGGAGATTTCAAATCACTTCTCCCAACCCCCATCCAAACAATAAATAAATCCTTCTCTTAGAGACAATAAGAAGTGTTATCTGAGTGTGACATAATGGTAAGTACAACTAAATTTCTGAGATCAGCTTTGAAAGCATGGTATTTTTTTGAGACATGAATGCAAAGTTGTACCTAGAATATGAAAACAATTCAACAGCTGGAATGTGAACAATATTTACATAACCATGTCTTGTTGGCTTAACATATCAACTTTATAACTCAAATTCTAAATCTTTACTCCATCAAATATTAATGATAATGTGGTTCAATAGAGCATGGTGAACTCAGCAAACTGTTTCCAAGATGTATTACAGGCAGGCTTTATGGAATTCAGATTTTCTGTTTCTATATGACAGTTCTACACTCAACTTTTAACATAGTTTATCTGCACAGGGATTAATTGAATTTACAAATATAATTTTGCAGTTAAGGGAATAAATACAAGAAAATATAAATTTAGAATAGTTGATATCCTTGTTAATTGAAGGTTGGTTAAAAATCTGGAATGTTTTTGATGATATACACATTTTTCAATCATTTTGTGGCCCAAAAGAGGAGAAAACATCAGTATTTATCACCCTGGAATGTAGGTGTGGTGACTTGATAATGTGAAAATTTACTGGGTCTGTTTCATGGAAGTAATCCAACTCTATCCTGAAAACAAAGGTTTTATTTTACTGTTTGTTGAATAATAATCTCTCTCTTGTTACTTACTTCTAATATTTTGTACTTACTAGTTAATACAGCAACAAAACAGTGGGATAAGGTAGAGGGTGCAGAAAAAATTAACTATCAACCTAATCTGTCGAATTCCAGTTTGGTAACCA
>NW_004444090.1:6943644-6954587 GCF_000243295.1 Trichechus manatus latirostris
AAAAAAAAAAAAAATTTTACTTATGTGTGTTATTAATGATATTGTTTGATAATTTCCACATTCTGTTGGATCACCTTTCTTTGGAATAGGCATAAATATTGATCTCTTCCTGTCAGTTGGCCAGGTAGTTGACTTCCAAATTCCTTGGCATAGATCGGTAAGCCCTTCCAGCCCTGCATCCATTTGTAGAAACATTTCAATTGGTATTCTGCCAATTCCTGGAGCCTTGTTCTCCGCCAATGCCTTCAGTGCAGCTTGGACTTCTTCCTTCATTACCATCGGTTCCTGATCATATACTGTCTCCTGAAATGATTGAACATTGACCCACTCTTTTTGGTACAGTGCCTCTGTGTATTCCTTCCATCTTCTTTTGATGCTTCCTGCGTTGTTCAGTATTTCACCCATAGAATCTTTCACTATTGCAACTTAAGGCTTGAATTTTTTCTTCAGTTCTTTCAGCTTGAGAAATGCTGAGCATGTTCTTCCCGTTTGGTTTTCTAACTCCAGGTCTTTGCACATGTCATTATAATACTTTGTCTTCTTGAGTCACTCTTTGAAATCTTCTGTTCAGCTATTTTACTTCATCATTTCTTCCTTTTGCTTTAGCTACTTGACGTTCGGAAGTACAATGTCCTTAGTTATAACTAAAATTAAACATAATTTTATTATCCTTTGGTGAAACCAAAGTACAAATTATAGCTCATTGACTAACTTGACAATTAAAAAACAATTATTACAAAATATTATTAGCTCCTAAGAAGATAATTAGGTCTAAATTCTAGCAGGCAAAAAGGAAAAATAGAGAGCTTAGTATTTATAAACTGAAAGCAGTACTTGCTGAAATACAATCATCAGAATATATCAGAAGTTGTATTCCTTACATTGTGTTGACTAATAAGTTGTCTTCATTTTAATTCAATGATAATAAATACAAAACACAATCTTCAAAGTCAAATTCTAGATACAAGGGCCATATTTATACCTCTTAAATGAGTATTTATAATATGAAAATTTTTATCTATCAGTTAAGTGAGACTTTCACATCTGATCTTATTTTTGTTAAATATATTTGCAAGAAAAATGGGGGACATAGCCTGAATTTACACATTTGTCTTCTAAGAATTTATTACATGAATTACTAGGAAGATGAAGGTGATAGCTGAATTTTATAAGCCAGTGATTATTATAGCAGAATAATAGCATGCTAGTTAGAAATTTCCCTCTGGATGTTAGAGTAACACTTTGAATTAGGTGGTGTTACTGCAAATTTTTTTCATCTCCTTTAGATTGTTAGCCTCAGCAACTTTAATAGCATGGAAATTGCCCTGGTAATACCATGCACTTGTTTAATGCTCTTGTTACGTGCATGCTCATAATCTTTATTAATTGAATAATTTAAGATTTTTTAAAAGTCATATAGAGAGCGGATTTAAAAATAGGAAGCAAAGAGTTGGGTTAAGAAGAATTAAAAGGCATTTGTAGTGAGACCCTATATGTAATATATATTGGTGGCGTAGTGATTAAGTATTTGGCTGCTAACCAAAAGATTGGCAGTTCAAATCCATCAGCTGCTCCTTGGCAGTTCTACTCTGTCTTATAGGGTTGCTATGAGTCAGAATCTACTCCACGACAACAGGTTTATATATATATATATATATATATATATATATATACACATACATACACACACACATGCTATATAATACATTATTATAAAAAGATCTGAAATATAAAGCACACAATGAAAACTTAAATTTACAAATAACTCTTTTTGTATGATGACTGGAGTATATTTCAGGATGCATGTGGAGTAAGTGCCTGATGGACAAAATTTTATGTGGGCAAGTGAAAACTCATATTTCAGAAAACAATTCAATCCAAACTCAGAAGAATTTACTCATGTCAGTGTTTACCACCGTTCTCGTCTATATGCCCAGGACAAGAAAAAAATCAGCTCATCTTTGCATAGTCTTCATTAAAGACATTATCTCCAAGTGCTACCAAAATTCCATCCAAAAGTTGTCATCAAAGTGCCAGATTCTTTTCTTCTCTCTGCTATGCAATTGTCTGTCTTCGGGATGGCTTAAGCAGTTCCAGGAGTCACATCCAGATAGGAGAACATCAAGAAAAAGGCAGAATTTTACTTCTGTGACTTTCTTTTGGAAGTAAGTAAACTCTGTAGAAAGCTCTCAGCTGACTTCTCTCCTTGCCTCACTGACCCTTGCTGAGCCAATCACCAGGAAAGGTAATGGAATTACTCAGACAAAGCATGCCATCCATGGAGGTACCTGTAGTGTGGAAAAAGAATGGATATCTAACAAAGTTAGGGATCATTAGAAAAAAAGAAGGGTGTGATGGATGATGGATATGAATACAAAATGGTCCACTATATTCTCCAAAATCTCCCCCACCCAATTCACTGCTCACTGAAAGAATAGTCTGCACTTACCATTTCCAATTTTTAGCCTCATAAACCAGTTGCTGTCAAGTTGAATCCAACTCATGGTGACCCCCATGTGTGTCAGAGTAGAAATCTGCTCCACAGGGTTTTCAACGACTGATGTTTTTCAGAAGTAGATCACCAAGCTTTTTTTCTGAGGCACCTCACGATGAATTCAAACCTTTAAATATTTGGTGAGCAGCTGAGCATGCTAACTTGGACCATCCAGGGATGCTTTAGTCTCATAGTTATTCCTTAAAACAATGCAATTTGGCATCTATATGCATTTTCCTAACAGGACTATTTTAACTAATGTCATCAAAGATCACTGAACCGATGAGTGTCCAAATGAACAAACAAATGAACAGATGACTGCATTTGTTCTTTGCTTTTGTAAAGAGATCTTGATACCATATTTCAACTTCCTGAAACTTGAACCTGCCAGAACACACCTCACTAAAAGAGCCCTATGTGCTCTGTATTTGATCCCCCGCCCCACAGTTGTTGCCCAGATATCCAAAGGTGCTTTACATTGCTTGTTATAAGGCTACCCGTTGCTGGGCTCTGCCATCTCCGTGAGTATCTCCTCATGTCTGTTGTATCTGAAGTCATATAGAAAGCAAGAAAATACAGGAACTGGACCGTGAAAGGTCAGCGGTGTGGACGTGCAGTCTATAAAATGTGAGGTATCATTAGAGTGGATTGTGAAGGTCAGTTCTCAGACTGCTGCTTTGTCTCTATGTAGGGTTTTCTTAAAATTGTTTTCGTTTATTCTCAGTCTTAGCTATCAACGATTTTCTTTTGTAAATTTGCTAAGTTTTGTGTCATATTAAGAAATGTCTGGTACATAGTTAACCCTCAGTGATTGCAAAGTATCATTATTTTAAATTAATTACAGGAAACACATTTGTGATTTTTAAATATTTTTCTTAAAGTTATTTTTAGAAACTAGTTATGACAAATGTAGTACCATTCTTACTAAATCAGCAAGGCTTTATTTTTGTCATTTTTATTCATTGGTTCATTTATACATTCACTCATTTATCTATGCATGTATTATTTTTTAAAATTACAAATAATATTTGCTTATTTTCTACAAATTGCAAAAAGTTTGGGAAGCATTGCTTTGGAATAAACTCTTCCCAAAGTCATAGGAAATGGCACATATGGGAAGAATAGACATATTTCGAACAGTGCTGATGGATTAGTTATCTAATGCTATGTCATTAACAATTCCAAAACTTAATGGCTTAAAACAACTAAAAACATACCTCAGAGATACTGTGGGTTCAGTTTCAGACTACTGCAATAAAGGGAGTCACATTGAATTTTTTGGTTTCGCAGTGTATATAAAAGTTATGTTTACTCTATACTGTAGTCTGTTAGGAGCGCTGGTGGCACAGTGGTTAACAGCTTGACTGCTAACCAAAAGGTCAGCAATTCAAATCCACCAGCTGCTCCTTGGAAACCTTATGGGGCAGCTGTACTCTGTCCTATGGGGTCTCTATGAATTGGAATTGACTCGATGGCAACAGGTTTGGTAGTCTATTAAGTGTACAATAGCACTATGTCTAAAAAAAACTATGTACATACCTTAATTAAAAAATATACTTTGTTGCTAAAAAATGCTAGTCCTCATCTGAGCCTTCAGAGAGTCATAATCTCTTTGCTGGTGGAAGGTCTTGCCTAGATATTGATGGCTGCTGACTGATCAGAGTAGTGGTTGCTAAAGATAGGGTGGCTGTGGCAATTTCTTAAAATAAGATGACAATGGAGTTTGCCGCATTGACTGATTCTTCCTTTCATGAAAAATTTCTCTGTAGCATGTAATGCTGTTTGATAACATTTTACCCACAATGCAACTTCTTTCAAAATTGGAGTCAATCCTCTCAAACCCTGCTGCTGCTTTATCAACTAAGTTTATGTAGTACTCTAAATCCTTTGTTGTCATTTCAACAATGTTCACAATATCTTCACTGGTAGATTCCATCTCAAGAAATCACTGTTTTGCTCATCCATAAGAAGCAACTCCTCATCAGTTAAAGTTTGATCATGAGATTGCAGCAATTCAGTCACATCTTCAGGCTCCACTTCTAATTCTAGTTCTCTTGCTACTTCCACCACATTTGCACTTACTTCCTCCCCTGAAATCTTGCACCTCTCAAAGTCATCCATGAGGGTTGGAATCAACTTCTTCCAAACTAATGTTAATGTTGATATTTTGACTAACTCCCATGAATCACAAATGTTCGTAATAGCATCTAGAATGCTGAATCCTTTCCAAAAGATTTTCATTTACTTTGCCCAGATCAATCAGAGGAATCACTATCTATGGAAGCTGTAGCCTTAAAAAATGTATGTCTTAAATAATAAAACTTGAAAGTCAAAATTACTTTTTGATCCATGGGCTGCAGAATGGATGTTGTATTAGCAGACATGAAAATAACATTAATCTCCTTGTACATCTCCATCAGAGCTCTTGAGTGACCAGGCAGGTGCATTGTCAATGAGCAGTAATATTTTGAAAGGAATCTTTTTTTTTCTGAGCATTAGGTCTCGACAGTGGGATTGAAATAGTCAGTAAACCATGTTGTAAACAAATGTGCTGTCATCCAGGCTTTGTTGTTCCATTTACAGAGCACAGGCAGAGTAGATTTAGCATAATTCTTAAGGGCCCTAGGATTTTTGGAATGGTAAATGAGCGCTGGTTTCAATTTAAAGTCACCAGCTGCATTAGCCCCTAACAAGAGAGTCAGCCTGGCCTTTGAAGAATTGAAGCCAGGCATTGACTTCTCTTCTCTAGCTATGGCATCTTCTTCCAATATAAAGCTGTTTTGTCTACATTGAAAATCTATTGTTTAGTGTAGCCACCTTCATTGATTATCTTAGCTAGACCTTCTGTATAACTTGCTGTAGCTTCTACATCAGCACTTGCTGCTTTACCTTGTACTTTTATGTTATGGAGATGGCTTCTTTCCTGAAACCTCATGAACCAAGTTCTGCTAGCTTCAAACTTTCCTTCTGCAGCTTCGTCACCTCTGTCAGCCTTCATAGAATTGAAGAAAGTTAGGGCCTTGCTCTGAATTAGGCTTTGGCTTAAGGAACGTTGTGGCTGGTTTGATCTTCTAGTCAGACCACTGAAACTTTCTCCATATTAGCAATAAGGTTGTTTCGCTTTCTTATCATGCGTATGTTCACTGGAGTAGCATTTTTTAATTTCCTTTAAGAACTTCTCCTTTGCATTCACAACATGGCTAACAGGCTCAAGAGTCTTTATTTTTAGCTTATCTTGGCTCTCACATGCCTTCCTCACTAAGCTTAATCATTTCTAGTTTTTGATTTAAAGTGAGAGATGTGAGACTCTTCCTTTCACTTGAACACTTAGAAGCCATTATAGGGTTAAAAGTTGGCCTAATTTCAATATTGTTGTGTGTCAGGGAACAGGGACGCCCAAGGAGAGGGAGGGAGATGGGGAAAGGACAGTCAGCAGAGCAGTCAGAACACACAAGTTTATCGTTTAAGTTCACTGTCTTATATGGGTACAGTTCATGGCACCCCAAATTACAATAGTAACATCAAAGATCACTGATTACATATCACATGACAGGTATAATAATAATGAAAATGTTTGAAATATTACAAGAATTACCAAAATGTGACACATAGACACAAAGTGAGCACATGGTGTTGGAAAAATTGTGCCAATAGACTTACACGAGGTAGGGTTGCCACAAACCTTTAGTTTGTAAAAAACCCAATATCTGCAAAGCACAATAAACTGAAGGGCAATAAAATGAAGTATGCCTGTACCATTTTATTTATTCATGGTTCTGTGGATTATCAGTTTGGGCTGGACTTAGGTGGACAGTATTTTTCTGGCCTCATTGGGAACACTCACACTACTGCAGTTGTCTGGAAGCTCAAGTGGGGGTTGAGTCTAAGGCGGCCAAAGGTGTCCACACTCACATATCCGACAGTTGGTGCTGGCTGTCCACTTGGTTCTCTTCACATGGCCTCTCACAAGCTCGCTCAGATTCGCTTCCACGGCAGTCTTAGGACAGCAAAAAACAAAGAGCAAGAACTACAAATCTTCTTGAGGTCTGGGCTCAGAACTCAAACACCATTACTTCTACTGCATTCCATTTATTGAAGCAAGTTGCATGTCTAGCTGAGATTCAAGAGCATACAAAATTAGACTTCTCCAGATGGGAAGAGCAATGAAGTCACATTGCAGTGGGGTGTGCATGTAAAAATGAGAGGGAATTTGTGTCCAGGTTTTTGCAATCTATTATGATTTGTATAAGAAATTAGTTGGAAAACTAGGATCTTAAATGTGGAGTTTCTCACAGCTACCCACAAACTTGGTACTAGGAATACTTGGTATAATATGGGATAAAGCCTTCTCTAAGAATCTTTTGTTAATTTCATTTGAGATGCTACCCGAAAATACAAGTTTAGTTGCATTTCTTCAAGAATACACTGTAATCAAAGTTTTTCTTTGATTCAGACTGTTCTTTTTATTCAGATTGCTAATTTCATATTAGTTTTTCTAATATTTTATTTATAATTATAGAAAATAAAATCTTGTTATTGAGCAACTTAAGACGTAATGTAGAATTATGATTAACATATCAAAAGTTTGCAAATTAAATAGCTCTCTTGAAATGCTTGAAAATTTGGAGACAGTTTATTCACAGTATTTGCAATGTTATGTCTAAACATTTTCCATTTTCATTGACTATGATGGACTGACTTAAATTCATGACTAAATCTGAAAGGATCCTTATTGCTACCCAGCAATTCTGTCACTTTCCCCCAGTCAATTACTTTTCCACTTTTCTAGACATTCTACTCTCTACTCCGAGCCCTGGTGGCACAGTGGTTAAGAGCTACGGCTGCTAACCAAAAAGTCGGCAGTTTGAATCCACCAACTGCTCCTTGGAAACTTTATGGGGCAGTTCTACTCTGTCCTATAGGGTTGCTATGAGTTGGGATTGACTGGATGGCAACGAGTTTGGTTTTTTGGTGTTTTTACTCTCTCCTCAAATCTCCAGCTCCATTCCCACCTCCGCACTCTTAGTTAATAACCTTTTTTTTTTTTTGTATTTCACTGAGAAAACAAAAGCAGAGAAAAGAACTTCCATCTCCTACCGCTTAATCTACATACATTTGCATGCATTTGTTCTCCTATACTCTGTCTTCAATCTTTTCACTATGAATGAGCTGTGTTTTCACCTAAGGCTCTCCCCACGTCTGTGTGTTTGTGTTCATCTGCTCTAACTTACCTCATTCCTACAACTCTCCCTATCTCCTCTCATCATTAATTTGTTCCTACTCTACCAGATTATTCCCAATGACATATTTACAAACCATATTAGCAACTATTTTAAAAAAAAGAAAACCACATCCTCTTTGATTTCATGTGTCACCCCATCTACTATTTCATTTCTCAGGTACCATTTAAAATGAAATCACTCTAAAGCGTTACCTATACTTTTTGCCTTTACTTTCTCTCCTCCTATTCTCTTCTGAATCTACCCCAATCAAGATTTCATCTCCACCTCTCCACTGAAACTGCTATTGTCAAGTTTATCAATGACCTCCATGTTACCAAACCCAATAATCATTTCTTAGTCTTCATTTTAGATTACCTAAAATAAAATAATCTTAGGTAGATTACCTAAACAGCATTTGACTCAGTTGATCACACCTTCCTCCTTAAACTCTTTCTTCACTTGGATTCCAGGACACACATTCTCCTTCTTTGTCTCCTACCTCACTAGCTGCTTTTTCTCATTTTTCATTGCTTCCTCCTCTGCTCCACCTGTTAATGTTACAATGCTTTAAACACCAAGGATAGGATGATGTCTCCAGTATACTTATCTCCAACCTAGATCTCTTCCTTAAATATCAGTCAGGCTCATAAAGAGCTTATTTGTCATCTCCTTGTGGAAGTTTCAAACTGAATTTGAAAAATAATACGGCCAGTTCCATCTCTTCCCAGCTCCAACACACACATACAGTAACTTTTCCTGTTATATTCCCAATATTGCCAAATGGCAACTTCAATCTACCAGTTGCTCTGGCCAGAAGCCTTAGTGTCAACTTGAACTCCTACCTTTGTCTAACACCCTACATCCAATCCCAGCAAATCCTTTCTTCTATACCTTCTAAATATATCTAGAATCTATTCTAGTCTAGGCCACCATGAGCACTTGGCCTAAACTATTGGAATAGTCCAGTCCCCAACTGGTCTCTTTATTACCACTCTTGCAGAGGGAGAGAATTTCCAAAAATTCAAGTAAGACAGAAAAAACCCATCTGCTTCTTATTTCACTTAGATTAAAATTTGAACTCTTTACTATGACCTTCTCTTATCTCACACCCACTCCCACCACACTGTGCCTTGAGAAGGTCAATAATGCTCCCATCTCAGAGTCTTTAGACTTATTCCTTTCTCTATCTGTAATGCTGTTTGTAATGCTCTTCCGCTGGATGTCTGTGTGGCTAGCTCCCTCACCTTCTTTGTGTTTATGTCCAAATGTCTCCTTATTAAGAAGCATTCCCTACAGCCTTTTACACTGGTTTATGTCTCTTTATTGCACTCATTACTGAGATACTATGCAAATTTTTTTTTCTTCTCGTTTACTGTATACCTTCCCCTACTAGAATGTAAGCTCAATGAGAACATGATCTTTGTCTGTTTTATTCACCACTGCATCTCCAAAATCATGGAATAGTGCCTGGCATAATAGACGCTGAATTAATAAAAGTTGGTTCCCTAGTTTTCCTCTCAACCTATGACTCAGAACCTCTTATATGGTCTCAGGAATCTGCATTGTTAACAAGCCTTCTAGTGTGACGTTTACTGCTGTGGATTTTAAAATCGTTTATCATGTAAGGTGGTATTGAAGTAATATATTAGGCAGCAGAATTTTTAAAAAGAGGAAATTTGAAACGTATGCAGCAGCAACAGAATAAGTACTGATTAGGTGGTTGAGGTTAACTAGTAAGTATACTCTTAATTATTATCAGGCTTGTTAAAATTTTTACTTTATAAGAAATGTTTGTCCACTTTCCTGTATTCTGTGCAAAATGCCAAAGAAATTTGAGAAATTCCCTGCATAAATATATAAGAATTTGTTACATAAATATGAGTATCTTTGTTTTCTATGCATTTTCATTTGTAATGGGAAAAATTGTTGTAGGGGAAAAACATCATAAAGTTTAGTAAAGCAAAAAGAAAGTTTTATTCGGCATATATTCAAAAAGGGCGGAAGTGGGAAACAGACAACCATGCTGCTAGAGCCATGTCTGCCCGAGTCCAAGGAAATATCACAGAACAGACAAAAGTGAGAAAACGGACAAGTATGCTGCTACAGCCATGTGTGTCCGAGTCCAAAGAACATTACGGAGTAGGCAAGAATGGGAAAACGGACAAGCATGCTGCCACAGCCATGTCTGCCCGAGTCCAAACAACAGTTACAGAACCATCAATATGTCTTAACATTACAAGTGGTCAAAACCATTGAAAGCTTAGCCTTTTCAGATTGGCTAGAAACTGTGATCCTACATTTTGAATTGTCTTTCTTAACAATCATTTTGTACAGGTTTCAGTAACGACAGTCAGGAGGGTCTTCGCTGGTCCAACAAATTTCTATTCACTAAATGCTAATAGAAAAAGATAAGAGTGGAAAGTCTTTTGTGTTCTGTTCGATTGCTCTTTTGTGAAAACTTCCTGAAGATAATTTCTAAGATTGTCCCATCTATTGTCTTATCTCAGGGCCCACTTAATGTGTCTTTGTGAGTCTGGCTGGGCCCAGCCCCAGCTGGGTCACATTTCTCCATGCTCATGGTCAGGGAATAATGATACCAAATATTATTTTCTAAATCAAAACACATGTGAATAAATCTACTGATGAAGAAAATATTTTAAAAGGGAATACATTCTTAATATTTTAGAAGTTAGAAGAGCATTCTGTCTGCACATTTTTATATACCTCAAAATGTTCTGTGATTCCTCAGCATAATTCTGACAATGTGGTAAAACTGCTATATTTAAATATCTTTAAATTCTTAAAATATTTGAAATAGGATAATTTGTCCTTGTTTTCCTCTGTAGACAAAGTATGGAACCAAAACAGAATCGTCCCAATTCAGGAAAGTAAAATAAAGAGGCTATAGCAGGAGACCACTTTGAATCTAATGCTCTGTCCCAGCAGTAGCTGTTTTCCAGATTTTTCTGTTCTTAATGGCTCATCAAGCAGTCTTTTATAAAATGAATTTGCATTGTAATAGACAAACAATAGAACTTCCTGTCACTCATGAAGATGCTCTTCAGAGAGAAATGTGATGTGCAGTTCTAACTTTTCTCAGCAATAACAGATGGCAGATATCTTTTAGTTCATATTTTCCAGTCGTATCTTTAAGCCAAGAAACTGTTAGTAAGACTATGTGAATAATTTAATCTTAAAATAACCTTTGGCCTCATATCTGTGGGGTG
>NW_004444090.1:6955145-6958011 GCF_000243295.1 Trichechus manatus latirostris
AAAGAAAGAAAGAAACACGGGATTAAAAACAGAATCTACCTCATCAGGTTGTTGTGAGAATTAAATAAAATAATTTTTATAGTGTGCTTTTCATAGTGCCGAACATGCTCAACCAAGTATGATAAGTTATTTTTACTTTTTAGAAAAAAGAAATACTCTACACACTCTTGTATTTTGGTTCATTTTTTAAATGAACTATTTATTGTGGTTTATCTGTCCATATTATTAAGACTCCCATAACAGGGCCCTTCTTACCTGTAATTCTCGTACCTATCTCTGTGCCTGATTCAATATACAATCAAGAAATATTTTGCATTAAGTAACTAATAAACTAACGGATAAATGAATGAATAAAGTCTATATAATATTCAAAAATGATACGTAGTATTTCTGTGTGTAGTTATAACACAACTGATTCAATTACATTCCTTTGTTGGACTTTAGTCATTGTCAACATTAACCAGCTGAGGATGGAGCTATTGGTATTGTGCCAGGAGAACTGGGAAAAACAGAGTTGGAAGAACCATCCATTCCAAGGAGGATGGAGGATAATAAATTTTATCTAAGGATAGGAACAAGTGCTTCACATGTGCTCTGCCATAACCTCATGGGAATGAGTCAATGAAGCAGGGCAGAATGGGCCTCTAGCCATAGTCAATGATGCGTTTGAGCCTCTTATGTTAGAATTCATCTTTTGATTATTAAGGAATCAACATTGTGGGTAATACAGTTCACCATGGTGAAAGTCAAGAAACTGATTTTTGTCTTCTCTATGCCATTAATTACAAGTGTTGTCTTGGGCAAATCACTCATCTTCTTTGCATTTTAATTTCTTCCTCTGTGAAAAGCAGGAGTTCAACCAGATGATCTCTAAGGTCCTTCTAAGATTTGATGACTGTCTAGTAATTGGCTCATCTCTGTCTTTATGGAGATAAAATTTTAAACTAATTTCCCAAAGTCTTTCTTTAGAACTTTCCTTACCCCCTTTTACGAAAAGTGAAAGTAAAACAATATCTTTATTTTATACTTACATATTTACCACTTCTACTACTCTTCATTTCTTTGTATAGTTTTGAGTATCTAACAGGTATCATTTTCATTTTGCCTGAAGAACTTTGTCTAACATTTTTCCCAGTGCATGTCTATTGGTGACACACTCTTCCAGCTTTTGTTTGTCTGAAAACATATTTATTATCCATCTTTAAAAAATTAAATAAATCTTTTTCTTTGAGAATAATTTAGATTTACAAAAATGTTGCCAAGATAGCACAGACAGTTCATGACTATCCCTCACTCAGTATCCCTATTGTTAACATCTTATATGGGTTGTGTGTCAATTCGAAGTGTTTATATTCACATAGTCTGGTAGAAGAAGTCATTGGGGCCAGATTTTGTGGGCAGGTTGGATTTTCATCAACATGCAATGGAGAACCTTTGGAGGTTGGGGCAGAAGAATAAACCAGCATGAAATGGGGGAGTGCGTGTGATAATGTTACAAACTGAAGCAGGGAGAACTGGCACCATTGCTTACTTCATGACTAATTTTAGGCATGTTTGTGACTTTTCTGAGCATGCATCTCATCTGGAACTAATAATATTTATTTCACAGTATTGTTATGAGAATTAATTTAGACAATTTACATGAGATCACTTTGTAAGCTAAAAAAAAAGCACTGCAAATGATTTTGTTATTATAGTGGTTATGAGGAATGTGACACAACAATATTTCAGGTGGCCATTTTGTAATGGCGTAGCAGATGGAATGTAAGAGAGAGGCTGGGGGCAGTGGAACTATGCAGAATGGTTTCCTCTTTGGCATAAGAATTGTTTGTCTCTGTCACAGCTAATGCTTGCTGAGTAGGAAGGGAGAGGACATTCAGATCCAGAGTATGACTTCACACTTCAATGTGCGTACAAATCACCTGGGAATCTTGTTAAAATACAGATTCTGACAAAGAGGTATGGAATGTGGCCTGAGAGTCTACATTTCTAACACCTGCACAGCTAGGGTGACGCTAATGCAGCTAATCTATGCAACACACTTTACAAAGCATGAATTCAGAGGAAGAAGTAGAGGATGAAGCCACAGAGGTAGTATAGATTCTAGGTGACAGCTTGTTTTTCCTTCAGTTTTGGTCAATTCCAGAGAGTGAAAAAGTAAAATCTCTCTGATTGTGCAAGAACTCCCAGCTATGCATATTGAACATTAAAGGCCATATTTTATTTCAAGAACATCTGTCTCTTCCCTTACTTTGAATTATATTTAAAAATCCTCTTCAATTATCCCGTCGTCTTTTTTAAAAGTTAACTATAATAGGAAAGAGGAAGTGACATCCCTGCTACAAAGAGATGATGGTAATATGGATGCAGGAGATAATTCCACACTCCTGTGATAATAGCATTAATGTGCTTTTATGCAAGAAGTAAAAACTAAATTTCTTCCACCCTTCTGCAGATTTAATTATGGGCACATGTCCTTAATATTAACCAATTAACTACTCATCAAGTTCTCTGAATTTGAAGGTTATCTCTAAAGGAGAGGAGCTGAGTTTAAAAGCCATGACTCATACATCTGACCATGAAAATGATGACATTCTTTCTCACTGTAGAATTCAGAACTTTGCTCTGAAAGAAGAACATGTCACTAAAAAATGGATTATACTGACTTTGTGAATATGAGAACTTACCCCTTCTTATTTTGCTTTGAGTGTGAACCATCACAAAACAACTGGCTTGATCTAAATGCTGGCCTGTAGCTTTGAAGGCTTAAATAGTTTAAGTATTGCTTCAGCCTAGGATGACCCAAGGAGGCTAGATATACGGAATATTTGTCCATTAAGCATCTCTGGAAAATGAAGTAAGTTCT
>NW_004444091.1:0-4731 GCF_000243295.1 Trichechus manatus latirostris
AGTAGGTGCATGAAACTAAATGGGCAGCTTCTGTCCAGAGTTTAGATGAGAAGGTGGAAAGGGTCACCAGCTGGTTGAATGAACACGGGAGGTCAGAGGTGGAAGGGAGGAACATGCTGTCACAGTACAGGGAGAGCAACTGGGGTCACATAACAATGCGTGTATAAATTTTTGTATGAGAGACTGACTTGAATTGTAAACCTTCACTTAAAGTACAACAATTAAAAAAAAAAATGTTTCTCTAGGTCACATCTTTAGTTAACTAGCCTGTTTAGTCTGTGAACAACCTGGGTGGATTGGTGAATTACTGGAATAGTGTAAACTTAGTTCATGGATATCAGCTACTCTTCCACATGAGGTACACACCTGAATGAGGTCATCATATTCCCTGGCCACCTGATGTATAACCTCTGCAAATGTGTTTTTCCATATTAATCATCAAGTGCAATTAGGAGCAGATTACTTTCAACCGGCAGACACAACATTCCCAGGTTTATGTCAATGTCCTGCCTTTTCATCATAATATAGTCACAGGGAACTTCAGCATGTGAACTTTCCTCAGAGCATCACAGTAACCCATTACATTGATGACATATAGCTGATTTGATTTGGTATACAGGAAGCAGTAAGTATCCTAGATACCTTAATAATATGTAATAGACGTAAATACAAACAAAATCCCAGAGTCTTCAACCTCAGTGAAGTTCTTAGGGTTTCAGTGATCTGGGAACATGCAGATGTTCCCTCCAGTGTGAAAAACAAGTTACTCTGCTTTACATTGCCTAATAATAACAGATGAAACAACTCTTGCTGAGTCAAGTAGGTTTTTGGAAGCAACATATGCCATGTATGGGTGTTTCTCTAAACCATATTCCAGATATTCCATAATGCTTCTGATTTATGGTAAGGAGAATCTTCAGAAGACTTAGGTTGCAATATAAACATATCTGAGCCTTTAAATTTATAATCAGCTGTTCCAATGGTGTTAGAGATTTTTATGGCAAAGAGGATATAGAACACAATATATAGTAGGCTCCAGTAGGAAAATGACACAAAAATGCCTTAGGATTTGCAAGGAAATGATGCTTTAATCTGATGTTAATTATCCTCATTAAAATAAATTAATTAATAAAACAATCCCTGGTTTACAACTGCTCCCTGGTGAAAATGAGTATCTGACAATGGAACAAGAGGTGAACTTTATAAACTGGGTGTTGCGTGCCTCCAAGCTCTGAGGATGGGTTTGCAAAGGAGCAACACGTCATGTGGAAGTATATATACATATTATATAGTATGTAGATAAAAGAAATCAGGCTCAAGCATGTCTGGAAGGCATAAATCAGCTACACATGCAGGCAGTTCAGACTCTTGTGTCGCTTACTCCTTCTGATGTACTGGCATTACCCAATCCACAACACAAAAAAAGAAATAATTTGAGTTCAAATGGGTCTACCTGAAATGCTGTCTCCAGCCAGAAGTGGACTGTGGCCAATTATAGCTAATCTCAGGAATAGCCCTGAAAGACACTGGTGAAGTGGTCAGAACTTGAAGCAGTGCATCTGTGTATCTACTTTAATTTAAGGAGATATGGCCAGATGTGTAGTTCTGTGCCAATTCAAGGGCAGTTGCTAATGATTTGGTCAACTGGTCAAGACATGAAAAGAATTATATTGGAAAATTGGTTACGAGGAGGTATAAAACAGAGGTAAAATGGTGAACTTCTCAGAAGGGGCACACAAGTGTGAGGATACTTGTTCCTTAAATGCAGGGGATCTATTTCAAATGGCCCTTTCAAATAATCAGGTAAGCAAACAGACCCAATGCATGAATAACAATCAGCCTCTTTCCTTAATCATCCTGTTACTTGATTGATGAGTTTGCCTGCGAAGTGGCTCTGGAGAGTCAGCATTTGTTTAGCAACATGGATTTCTGCTCACCAAAGCTGATCTGGCTCCTGCATGTGCTTATTACCCAACCTTCCAATAGCACCATTCGTTACCTGCTAACAGGACCTCTTCTATTACGGAGGGAACAGCGTTTTATCTTCATGAACTTATCTTTATTGGAATAGATATTTATTATGAATATGTATTTGCCTTTCCTGTTTGAAATTCTTCTTCCAACACTGCCTTTCATGGTTCATGATTCATTGTGTAGTTTCTTCATAATATTATTCCTTACCTAGGACTTTATTTTATAATCAATATAAATTTGCCAGTGGATTCATGAAGTTCTCAGATCATGTCATATGTCTTATCATCCAGAAGCAACTGGTCTGATAGAATGGTGGTATGCCTGACTGAAGATTTAGTCATCCAGTAAGTTAGGACTACTGCCTCTAGGGTGTGGTATATGTTCTGAACTAGAAACCAATATGTGTTGCTATTTCTCCCATTGCCACATTTACATGAGTCTATTACTGAAGGGATAGATTTGTGAGAGTAACCCTTCCTATTATTATGCCTAATACACCATCTGGAGTCCCTGGTTGATGCAAATGGTTAACACAGTTGGCTGTTAACTGAAAGGTTAAAGGTTCAGTTCCAACCAGAAGTTCCTTGGAAGAAAGACCTAGCAATCTACTTCTGAAAACCAACCATTAAAAACCCTACAGAGCACAGTTCTACTCTGATATGCATGGGGTAGCCATGAGTCTGAATCTACTGGATGGCAACTGGTTTAACAACCGATTCACAACTTTTTAGTTTTCCATCTCTGTGACCTGGGTTTCTCTGGGTTTAGAGGTCTTAGTTCTTAAAGAAAGAATGTTTCTACTAGCATACTCAGTAATAATTCCATTGAATTGGAAATTAAGACTGCCTTCAGGATATTTTCAGCTCTTCAGGTAGGCAGAAAATGGGGTAACTGTTCCAGTTGGCGTGATTTATATCAGTTACCAAACGAGAATTAGGTTACTTCTATTGAATATGGCAGGGAGAACTGTACCTGACTAGATGATAGACTAGAGCACGTGTTCAAGAGAGAACATTAATAGAGGCAGCAGGAAGACAACAGAGGCAGAGCTGCTAAGATCTCAGACCTTTTATGAATGAAGGTTTGCATTACCCTATCAGATGGATAATCCTAGCATTCCAAGGTTCTGGATAAGGACAAAAAGAAATTGTATAGGAAACTGCAGCTCATGGTTAGGTATAGAGATTAAGGCTGTAGCAGCTATACACATTTTTGTTAGCTGTATACGTATGCCACCACCACCAGCAGTTGTCTACTCTGAGTCATGGCAACCCCATGTGTATCAGAATAGAACTGTGCTCCACAGGGTTTTAAGTGGCTGACTTTTCAGAAGTAGATTGTCAGGCATTTCTTCTGAGGTATCTCTAGGTGGACTCGAATATCCAAATTTTTGGTTAGCAGCTAAGCATGTTAACTCTTTGTACCACCCAAGGATTTTATATATGTATATATTAATTATTTATTTTCTGCGTTTCCCTTTTCCCCACTATTTGATTGAGGACTGTAAGTGATGTCTGAGTTTACATTTCAGTTTATAGGTCAATAGACCATACAAAGCTACACTTGTAATTAATGGTGTTGTTAGCTGCCGCCAAGTGGGCATAGGGAAGATGATATATCACCTGAAGGTAGTGGTCACTACTGTGAAAGGTAGGACTTTTTTGTTTCCCCCTTTTCCTCATGAAATTGCTGTGGTACACAAGTTAAATAAAGGTAGAAGGATGAGAATGAATGCCCGGTAGCAAAAGGTGGTCTGTGAAAGTCTTACATCTGTTTGCTTTCAGATCGATACCCTGACTTTCCACTGCTGACACATTCGTTTTCTAGCTCCCTTGCCTTAATGTCTAGCTGGGTTTGATCAGGGGGAAGCATTAGTGGGAGGTTGGAAGACAGGAGAAGCCAGGCTATTTATGCCTCAGCCGTGTATCTCCAAACATGAAAGATCCATCTCTAAATCTTCTATTTTGTACTCTTTCCTGAGTACACCTCCTTCTTTTTCACGTCCCTATTTGTCTTAAACAAGAGGGAGAACTCAGAGGCCCCTTGAATCATCCCAGCAGCCTAAATTTTCCCTGCGAAGTTCCACTACAAATGGATCCAGTAGGCATTTGATCCATTACAACCTGATTCTCCTTTTTTTCAGTCAATAGAATTTTGCCATGTGGTTCCTTGACAAAACTTTCTCCAGTCTTGTCACATACAGAGTTATCTGACATAAAATTCCAGAACTCTTTCCACATCACCAACTGTCCATCAGTTTTGTTGGATAGATGGCCATGGACACTAAGTATAATTCCTTGTCCTATAAACTTTCAGTTCTCTCCATTTTTTTCTCTGCCCTCAAGAACTGATACTTCTGCAAAGTTTTAGGTCATGTACCAGTCCCAGTTCCAAATTCTCCCCAGGACTGCATGCCCAGAACCTATCTCCAGATTATGCTCCGGAGAAGCCTCTTCAGGGACTCCAATGCTTGCCTAATCATTGGCCTGCTGAAGAGAGAAGCTCAATCTCCAGTTTTCCCACATTAACAGAAAGAATATATCCTCTATGTACCTTACTTCTCTGTCCAGGTAAGACTCCAAAAACTTCAAGAAATGCTTTGCCTGAAGAAGCTGGTGAACGTTGAAATGTCTAGGGTCCTCCTTTACCTGCTACTTCAAAGGAAAATTTATTGAGCTGAATCACTCTAATAAGTATGCAGAGATTGTTTATGTTTCACTTTTTGCTGTAACTTCCAATCTCAAAGACTACATTACT
>NW_004444091.1:5783-9815 GCF_000243295.1 Trichechus manatus latirostris
GAGGATAGGGGCAAGATCAGGAAACAGCGGAGCTATGGGTAGACAGGAGGAAAGCTTTATAAAATAGGAAATAGACTCAAGAGAAAGGGCCAGGATTGTAATGTCACTAAAATTGCCAGGGCAAAAGCAGACTCTGACAGTTGAGGAGTAAGTATTTCTAACTAGGTAGAGAATTTAGAGCACTCTTATAAAAACTATCACTGGAATTCTAAGCAAGATAGACTCGCAACACTGGAAAAAAGCGTGGTGGATGATGTGGTAAGACAGGGACAACTTGGGGAAGTGTGTGGTGGTCATAGGTAGGATGTCATCATGCTGGATGGAGAGAGAATGGACTTTGGAATCAGACAGACCTATCTTCAAGTCCAAAAACAATTACTCAGTATAGTTACTCAGCAGTTGCTTACCTTAAGGCCTGGTTCTTGACTTTTTCATAGTCAGATGAGAACAAGCACCATCTCTACCTCATCTACATCAGAGAATGTTGTGAGTTCAAACGAGATGTTGGATGTGAATACTGTGCAACTAACTGCTGGCTCATGAAATTTAGATACAGGGGAGACATGGTTTGATGAGGAGTGGCTTAGCAAGAGGAAGGAAACTTCCTCTTCAAATCCAGGCACTTAAGAACAAAGAGATAGTGATGACCGCTGGAGGTGGAGACAAGAGAAGCTGAAGAACAGATGTGAGCTACAGAGCAGGATCAAAACAGCAATACCTATTTAGAATAACTGTTTTAGAATTTGAGAACTTCAGAGTCAAAGTTAGCTTCCTCTGAAGTGCATACCCATAGCCCCAAGATATGCATTGATAACAGTGCTACCAAGTGACATCAAATTCACAGCAAATTCTAAATCAAATTCTTAGAAGTGGGAATGACACAAAGGGAACTATCCTAGTGTTTTGAAGGTAACTGGCTTCCTTATACCATAGAGCACACAGCTGCCAGCCCAAGAAAATGAAATAGATTGAGGCGGGGGGGAGAAAGAGCCCAAAAAGCAATGGGAAAAGAACACTAAATAACACTGGTCAGCAAGAAAGATGAAATAATCTTGATGAGCCTTGAACACAAGGAAGCGGCTGGCCAGGATTTCCCCTTCTGTGTGGTGGAGGCAACATCCATGGCCAGGAGGATTTCTGTGCACTGAAGCTATTTTTGGATAGATCATCATTAACACTAAGAAATAGAAAAAGCTCCTAAGAGCAACTATTCAATCTTCAGAAATGGTCAAATGAAAATAAAGTATCTCAAGCTCCCTTTCAAGCAAACATTGATCACACCTACTCTGCTGTCTGCAATGATTTCACTTCAAAGTCACAGCCTTTGGCATACACAGATTTTTTCCCAAAACCCAGTTAGCAAACAGTTCCTGAGCCCCTACCATTTGCCCAGGCCCATACAAGGAGAACACTCTCTAGATGTTAAGCAGGATGAGTACTTAGAGATATATAAGAAAAAGTAGAAATAGGGCCACTGAAGACGAGGAGAGATGGTATCATTATTTTTGAGCTCCTGCTATATCTCAGGCTGTCTGGAATTTTCCTTTGCAAACTCAGCTTGAGAGGATGTTTTCTTTGCTCTGCATTTTATTTGCACTGTCCCTCTACTCACCCCTTGCAATCTAATGGCTTCACAGTTGCAACAATATGCCCCCAGCCTCATCCAGTCCATAAGCAGATTTTTTTGGTGGACTGGGGCTCCAACCTGGTGTGATATTGCTTATGTCACCCAACCGACCCAGGCTCTGAGATAGCAAGGGATTGGGCTGAGTCCTATCTAAGAGAACTTTGCAAATATTTCTTCAGCCATGGCATATACCTCTCTTTTTGAGACTTCTATCCCACATATTGCATTGGCAAAATCTGCTGCAAAAGGCCTCTTTAATGTTTTAAAAAACAAAGATGTCACTTTGATAACTAAGGTGCATCTACCCCAAGCCAAGGTGTTTTCAATCACCTCATATGCATGTGAAAGTTGGATCATGAAAAAGGAAGACAGAAGAATCAATGTGTTCAAACTCCGGCGTTGGTGAAGAATATTGAATATACCATGGACTACATAAGAATGAACATATCAGTCTTAGAAGAAACAAAACCAGATTGTTTCCTAGAAGCAAGGATAGTGACACTTCAACTCACTCACTTTAGACATGTCATCAGGAAAGACCAACCACTAGAAAGTAGTAAAATAGAGGGCCAACAAAAACAAGGGAAACCCACTGAGATGGATTGACACAATGGTATGATCAAACATTCCAATGATTATTAAAATGGCATAGAACTGGACAACATTTTGTTCTGTTATACATAAGATCATCGTGGTTGGCACTGACTTAATGGCAAGTAATAATAACAACAACAAATCTAAGGTGGAAGAACCCTGCCCACAACCTGTTTTCATACAGTGCTCTGGCTCAGAACCCCCACCCACACAGAGTGGAGGGTGTTTGGTTCCCATTGCCCACACAGATAGCATACCCCAGCCTGCCTCTGCCTCCTTTCAGACGCAGACCTCAGCAGGCCTGGGACTTCTGCTCTGCTCTCCAAGGAGGGCTTCAGCTATGCTGTGGGCCCTGACAGCCTCTCTTGTTTTGAGCGTAGCTCATCCATCACCGTTGGCTTAGAGCAAAGGGAGGTGCATGGCCTAAATCCACAAAGCTGTTCTGATCAGTGGTCTATGTCATCTCATTTAATCTCCACAATACCTGGAAGCTCAGAAAAGCTGTAAGTCCTAGACTACATTTCATATCAAATTTATTAGAATAAAAAATTCAAAGATAGTTGGTTATGCCAAAAGAATTAGGGGTTAATATCTATTTTTTACAGATGACTAAACTGGCTTAAAAAAATTGTAACCTGACCAAGACCTGTTCCTCAAGTAAGGGAAAAAACAGAAACTTGATTCCATCTCTGTTGAGCCCCAAAGCCTACACAATGCTACTTCAGGGATTTAAGCAGCTAGAGTTCCTTCCAGGCATCTGCACAAGTATGGGATGAGGGAGTTTTTAGACAGTAGGAACCTGTGTAAAGAAATTGTTGGAAATTAGAAACACAGGCGTATTTATTTCCAAAAAGGCCAGTCCTTCAAGCACAAGCTTTCACCCTCCAGTTATCACCTCATCCTCAATACCAATAAATTCACAACTGTTTTTTGAGTATGACTATGTGCTACCCACTAATTACTGAGAACACAAAAGATGGACAAAATGTGGTCCTGTGTATAAGGATCCCAAGGGCTGTGTTATGGATTACATAGTGCCTCTCCAAAAATACGCATTGGAATCCTAACCCCTATACCTGTGCATGCAATCCTGTATGGAAATAGGTTTTTCTTTGTTATGTTAATTAGATAGTACCCACATAGGTGTCATTGTTCTGTGTCTTTGAGTTGATTCTGACTCACAGAGATTCTATATGACGGAGTAGAACTGCCCTATAGGGTTTCCTGTGCTGTAAGTTTTACGGGAGCAGACTGCCACGTCTTTCCACCCACGGAGCACCTGGTTGGTTTGAATTGCCAACCTTTCGGTTAGTGGCCAAGGGCTTAACCAATGAGCAACCAGGGCTTCTTTACCCAAGTAGGGTGGGTTCTAACTCTAATCACTTCTGAGTTATAAAAAGAGCAGAATAGACACAGAGATACACACACAGGGAAAGAGAGAGGCCATGCGAGAATTATCTACAAGCCAAGGAAATAAGGAAGACTAGAACTACCGACAAGGAAGAAATCAAAACAGCCCAGACCCTGATTTGGACTTTTAATGTCCAGAACTGTGAGAAAATAAATTTCCATTCTTTAAAGCCATCCAATTATGATGTTTCTCTTACAGTAGCACTTGGACACTAAGCTAGACTGTTAAAAGGAAATGCCATCTCAAAAGTGTTCACTGCGGTGTACCGTTGTTGTTAGCTGCCATCCAGTCAGCACCTACTCGTGGTAACCCCACGCACAGTGGAATAAGACTCTGCCAGCTCCTGCGCCATCCCCATGATCGTTTGTGGATTGAACTGTTGTGATCCAAAGGGTGTTCA
>NW_004444091.1:10379-12530 GCF_000243295.1 Trichechus manatus latirostris
TGTTAAAAATTCTCAGAGCTTAATGAACAGGGTGTATTAGAAGCACAGAAAAGGACGTTCCCAACACTCCTTACATAAAAAGAGAGGCTGCATAGAGGAGTTGACATTTGGTCTTAAAAGAGGTATAGAATTTCAGAGGTGCAAAGGGTGACAGGTGTGGGCATTCCAGGTTGAGGGAACAGCAGGTACAATGGCGGAAGTTCTGAATGCAACTGTGGTCCTATTAACAGATCTGCCTCGCACCCCAGGGACATGGCGATCAGGAGTGGAAATGAAAAGGGGTGGGTTAGGGCTGCAGAAGTAGTTTGTGACTCATTCCCCTTTAGACTGGTCCCCAGCTGAAGCACAGCTCAGGATGCCTGAGGAATCAACAAGCCAGAAGCAGGCTGACCGCTGCAGCTGACCATACAATGCTGCTGCTCTCCAGAGCCAGGCTGTCACCAGCCTCACCCGAGGCCACTCCCCAAACTGAGTGTGCATGGTGGCTTACACAGACACTAGAACACTCATTCCTCCAGCTGCTCACCTCTGTCTCCGCAGAGCATCCTAGCGTGCTTCATAGCTACTGCCTGGCTTTCTTCTTCCCGTGTAAGGCAGAACATGGAAAGGCGTGGGTTGTAAGAAGTAATTTCACATCACAGAGCTATCAAAGCACAGTGTTCCTATCCTGAAGGCTCACCACACTCGCATTGTGCCATCTGACCCTGCTTCACTCCAGGGCAAAGGGTAAGGAAAGGAGGTGCAGGGAGGGGCCGGTGAGAGGAGGAGTTAGAGAAGGTTCTGGGGGTGGCCATGGGTGGGGCGGGGGTGGTGAGAGCACTATCTAAGCTAGGTGCACCTTTCCTTCCATTTTCTGTTGTTTTTCAAACTCTTTGCATCGTCTGACTTGGGGAGCCCCGGTGGCGCAGTGGTTAAGAGCTCGGCTGCTAATCATAAATGTTGGCAGTTCAAATCCACAAGCTGTTCCTTGGAAACCCTATGGAGCAGTTGTACTCTGTCCTATAGGGTCGTTATAAGTCAAAATCAACTCAATGGCAACAGGTTTGACTTTTTGGTTTGGTCTAACTTTGTAGCCAGCACATCGTCCAAGGCTTGCTATGCCTATTTCTAAACACTTACTGCTTTTTGATACCTTTCTTTCATGTCAAATCAAGAAACATTTGCTGATAAATTTAACTAAAGGACAAAAACAGAAAATACACCAATGTTGGGAATGAGAAAGGAGATCCAGTTAGATTCTCAAATTCAGGATCTCCGCTAAAAGTTGGGATTTTAAATAAAATAGGGCATAAACTCCATTCTCCAGGAACACACGCAACATATTTTAATTATATGCTGTAAGTGCAAGAAAAGAATTAAGCACAGGGGATTTACAGGCTGTGGCAACTGAGGCTTGGGGGCCAAGGGCAAGGCTTCTTAGAGGAGGTGCTTCCTGAACTGGATATTTAAAGATAAGGGGTGACTATGTTTAGAATTAATAATATTATTGATGATGATAATTGCTTTCAAAGAACATGGAATGAAGTGTTTATGCTGAATAATACTGCATCAGTGGAAATACAACAACTGCTATGATATGTGGAGAAATATATGAAACCATAATCAAGTTAGGAAACTAAGTCAATTCTCTAAATCTTTAACAAAACACATACACAATAATAAAGGGCCTTAGGGAAACTGACTAACATAGTAAATATAGTTAATTTGCTCAATTTATATATTTAATAGTCTACTATCTTTTCAAATGACCATAGGCTATTAAAAACAAAATAGAACACAGATTACACTCTAGACACTCACAGAACATTAATACAACCTAAATGCTGCAATTAGAGTAAAACAAAAAGTAGAGTTAATGCCTTTTTGAGTCTTCACAAATATCAGTAAGATAAGTAAAATTCTGATAAAATTAACTAAGGAATAGAAAGAAAATACAACAACATTGGAGATGAGAAAGCAGGGCTCAGTTACAAATGCAATTGGCTAGCATGTTAAGGATTTTTGTATATATGTTCACGAGGGACATTGGTCTGAATTTTCTTTTTTAATATATTTGTCTGGTTTTGAAATCAAGGGTAACACTGGATGATGCATAAAATGAGTTAAACAGCATTTCCTCCCTCTCTATTTTCTGTAACAGTTTGTGTAAGA
>NW_004444091.1:14560-16992 GCF_000243295.1 Trichechus manatus latirostris
GTTTTCAATATCTAGTTAGATTAATATTGTACCACTTCACCCCTGACATTTTTCACTTCTGATTTTACAATTTTCCACTTCATTCTTCACACCTCCCACTTATCACTTCTCAAAAGTAATATAACCAAACAGCAGTATAATTTATGCACACATCCCATCTTTAGTGCTATTCTTATCACATTTTCTTTCTCTATACATTATAAATCCTACCTTTATTCAATAATTATTTTTGTTTTAAACAGTCAGTTATCATTCATGGAAATTATAAGTTGTAAAAATGCACAGTCTTTTATGTTTAAGTGCTTATTTTCAATTTCTGCTGCTTTCATTTACTTCCTGGAGATCTGAGTTTCTTTCTGATATCATTCCCTTTGGCTTAAAGTAGATTCTTTAGAGCTTCCTTAATTGCAGGTCTATTGGCGACAAATCCTTTCAGCTTTCTTTTATCCAAATGTGTCTTTATTAAGCCCTCAATTTTGAAAGATGTTCTTCCTTTATATTGAATTCTGGATTCACAGCCCCTCACCACTGCAGCATGTCAAGGATGTCATCTCATTGTATTCTGGACTCATTTCCTGATAAGAAGTCAGTGGTCATTCCTATCTTCATTCCCATGTACAAAATGTACCTTTTTCCTCTGGCTGCTATCAAGATTTTCTCTTTATTTTTTATTATAGAAATTTGGCTACGATATGTCGAGAACTGGTTTCCTTATATTTATCCTCTTTGGAATACTTTGAGCTTCACAGAAACTCATACAATCACACAGTCAGCTACACACATACACCCACAGGGACAGACTCAGCCACATGCACACAAACTCACACCTTCACACAGACAAAACGTCAGATACACGAATTCAGACAGACAATGATATGCAGTTGCAACCATACAGACACAGATCTGGAGCAGGCATGGCCACAGTCCTGATGCTTTCAGCATTGGGGCCCGCATGTGTGCCTGTGGGGTCGGGTTTGGGTGGGCATCTCATCAAATTTTTCTTCAAACTTTCAATTTTTTTTCTATACCCTATCAGTCTATTCTCCTTCTGAAAATCCTATTTACAATTTGTAAATATATGTATATTATTGTCATTACGTGCTGTCGAGTTTGTTCCGACTCACAGGGACCCTATGTACAACAGAACAAAATGCTGCTCAGTCCTGGGCCATCCTTAGAATCTTTCTGGTCTCTCCGGATAACACGTCCAAAGTAAGTGAGATGAACATTCTAGCTGTACTTCTTCCAAGACAGATTTGTTTGTTCTTCTGGTAGTCCGTGGTATATTCAATGTTCTTCGCCAATACCATAATTCAAAGGCGTCAATTCTTCTTCAGTCCTCGTTATTCATTGTCCAGCTTTCACATGCATATGAGACGACTGAAAACACCATGGCTTGGGTCAGGCACACCTTAGTCTTTCAGGTGACATCTTTGCTTTTTAACACTTTAAAGAAGTCTTTTGCAGCAGATTTGCCCAACACAATGCGTCATTTGATTTTTTGACTGCTGCTTCTGTGGGTGTTGATTGTGGATCCAGGTAAAATGAAATCCTTGATAAACTTCAATATTTTCTCCATTTATCTTATGTTGCTTATTGGTCCAGTCATGAGGATTTTTGTTTTCTTTATGTTGAGGTGTAACTCATACTGAAGGCTGTGGTCTTTGATTTTCATCAGTAAGTGCTTCAAGTCCTTTTACTTTCAGCAAGTATAGTTGGGTCATCTGCATATTGTAGGTTGTTAATTAGTCTTCCTCTAATCCTGGTGCTGTATTCTTTTTCATATAGTCCAGCTTCTTGGATTATTTGCTCAGTGTACAGATTGAATAAGTATAGTCAGGGATGGATTATTCAATAAGCAAGGTAAGCACATGCTTAAGGCATCAACAAAACAGGGGTACCAGTTGTCCAAACAAACACCCATAGATGACAAGCAGACAGGACACAAAGAAAAGCAAGTGCCTTCGTGGAAGGGAACTGCCAAGGCACTAATGAAATTGATACCATTTTATAAATTTTGTATAATAATTATATTTTCCTCTTCATTTTGGACTGATCGGGTATAATTTCACATTCAGCCCTCTCTCATCGACCACATGTGATGGATTTGGACCTGCACAAAGCAAACCAAAATGCGTCTTCAGATTGACTGTACCCTTATATTTGTCTCGTGTTTTTCGTGGTTGCTCTCACCCCATCAGGTATCAGCAATAGTCCCATCAATTATGAAAATGCAGCAGCAATGGATGGAAAATGTGTGCGCACATCTTTAAGTATTATTTCAATACAAAAAACACTTACGGAGATCTGCAATGGGCCCACTGACAAACATCGTACCACAAACGAATAAAATTATTTCTGACTGCCTTATAAATACTATTTCTTTTGACTATCTCAGACTTGAAAAACAAAATTACATGTTCCAAATCAAT
>NW_004444091.1:17507-23041 GCF_000243295.1 Trichechus manatus latirostris
TACAGATCCTGCTTTGTGGAATAAATTTTCTTCTAATGATGTAAATTATTGGATTAAAAGAGGGCCAAGTAATTGTCAACATCACAGTAGATGATTTGAATATTCGTGTCAAAAATCTCTGGATGGTAAACAAACAAGGTTCTGCCGCCAGAATATATTCCTAGTGTGCAAAGCTAACGGTGAAAATTATAAGAGGGAGTGGCTACTGTATTCACCATCAGTCGACTCTATATTGTTTTGCTTGCAAACTATTTAGTCCTAAATTATTTAATTCTCAGTTTTCTATGGATGGATTTAGTGATTTGCACAACTCAAATATAGTTAATAAATATGAAAACAGTTCAATTCACAGAGATTGTATATTGTCATATTTAAACTGATGACATGGTTTTGGCTTAACTCCTGAACTCAAAACACAAATTAATGAAGAACATCAGTATTGGAAAGCTGTTTTGCAAAGCGTTGTTGCTATCATTATAACAATTGCTGAATGTTGACTGTATTTTCAAGGAAGAAATGAAACATTTGTGTCCCCACAAAATGGAAATTTGGGGGATTTACTTGAATGTGTTTCTCAGTTTGATCCATTTTTAGCAGGTCACATCTCAAAGTATGGTAACACAGGAAAGGGCAACCTATCATATATGTCTAAAACAACACGTGAAGAATTAATAAACTTATAAAGTGATAAAGTTCAATCAACTCTTTCCCGTGAAATGAGTATAGCTCGATACATCAGTTTGTCTATAGATTCCACTCCTGAGCTTTCTTATACAGGTTAGCTAAGTATTGTTTTAACATATGTATCTCCAACAGATGGAAAACCTGTTAAGCAATTTATCACATTTACTAGCTTAAACAGTCATACCAGTTGTCTTAGGCTGGGTTCTCTTGAGAAGCAAAACCAGTAAAGCTTATAAATATCTATATAGAAAGATTTATATAAAGGAAATGGCTCACGTGGATGTAGAGACTGGAATGTCCCAAATCCATGAGTCAGGCTGGAGACTTCTCTTAATTCATGTAGCCACAGGGGCTGGTGAACCCAAGATCTGCAGGTCAGACAGCAGGGTAGTTGCTCACAGGCTGTGAAAACCGAGGAATCCCAAAATCAGTAGGCAAGACCGCAGGTAAGCTGCTAGTTCGAGTCCCAAGAACCTGGGCTCAGATGAACAAAAGCCAGCTACAGAATCCAGAGTGAGCAAAACCCCATGAGCCTTGCATGCCACAAGCCCAAGGAAACTCCCTTGCAACTGACTGGCTTCCCACAGCAGATCCCATCATAGAGGTGATCACATTATATCAAATCTCATCATGGAAATCATCATATCATCATACGACTGCCAAACTACATCGTAACTGCCAAACCACTGAGGATCATGGCCCAGCCAAGTTGACACACAGCCCTATCAATCACATTGGTGAAGATATTACAAATCAAGTACTTCACTGTTTATGTGAAGTTTACAAAATTGATTTTTCTAAGTACAGAGGGTAGTCCTATGACAATACTGCCAATACATCACAGTGTTATAAAGATATGCAACAGAAAATTTTAGAACATAGTGAATATGCCATTTTCATACTATGTGCTGTTCATTCACTTAGCATAGTAGGTTTTCCACTGTTCAGTTACTCTATACATTTTTTGCTGCCTCCACTCACTGATGGGCAGTTCCTAAAAATACTTAGGCAATGATGAAGTGTTAGGATGTCTTTCTAATATACATTGCTCTGGCAATGAGTGTAATCCTGGAATTGTACACTCAGATTTTAGATGTCTTAGAACATATTGCTGAAGACCAGACACAAACAAGAGATACCAAAAGAGAAGCTGAAAACATCGCCAACACAATGCAAACACTAGCGTATGTATTTATGTTGGTTATGTGGAATAATATATTGCAGCATTTTCATCAAATGAGTCAAGTTCCCCAAGATTCATAAGTAAATTTAAAGACACAGATCTCTACCAGTTATTAACAGAGTATTTACATAATTTAAGAGAAAGTTTTGAAATTTTTGAAAACACAGCAAAACAAATACTACCAAATACTGATTATCAAGCAGATTACCATCACAGAAGCATTAGAAACAAATGACAGAAGTGTTCCAGAAGTATTGAGTGCCAGAGACCAATTTCATGTAATCACATACTGCACCATCATTGACACTTGTGAATCTTTCATGAAAAGAAGGGCGAAAGTGTATGAAGTTCCTTCAAATAGATTTTCCTTCTTAAACAATGTGGATATACCTGATGAAGAATGCATGAAGGCATCCAAGAAATTAGTGTGGGCTTATCCTGATGACTTAAATATAAACCTTTACAGAGAAGTGTGATAATGTCATTCTTACTTGAGAACTAAGTTTACTGATTCAGGAAAGACAAATTTTACTCATGTAGGCATGGATGATTCCATAATAGAAGATAAAATACAATGCGTATTTCTCAATGTTGAAATTGTTTGATGCATATTCTTAAGTTTAATGATTACAAATTGCACGACAGAATGCTCATTTTCATCCCTAAAGACACTCAACAACTCTCAGTGTGCAACAGTGATTCAAGAAATACTAGATTCATTATCCTTAGTATGTATTGGGCATGTGGCCTGCATTATCCTTATTATGTATGTTCAGTAGCTTGATTGTGATGATATCATTGAAGAATTTGTAAAAGCAAAGAATAGAAATGTTTTTAATTATAAGAAGTTAGAGATGAAAGATATATCTAAAACTAAAATATAGTAATTTGTTGCAATATTTGTTTTCTGATCATCAAACTTTCTTTTATGACATCTTTTCACTTGTTCATTTATGATTATAGCATTTATTGTGAAACAAGTATGAACCATGTAAAGAAAAATTGGTGAAAGTTAATTTTCATTGTGGGAGATCAACAGAATTTTACATTAATTGTTGAAACAACTAAATTCACTGACTCATTTTCTCTGTTGTAGAATATACGTTATGTTCTTTTTGTAGAAAATGTGGTATATAGTAAAAAAAAAAATCTAGTACTCCATATCCACTAAGAATTTTATAATCCAGTTCATCTCATTCCACTAAAATGTCATACACCACTTTTGTATTCAATGGCTAACATTATAGTTGCATTTAATCATGAATGTCTGAGACACACACACACACACACACACACACACACATATATGTATCATGTTTATGGCTCTCACATGCCTTAATCCAGCCCTCAGTTTGGTGAAAGGATACAACTCTGATGCACAGCTTTTCTGATTTTAAATGGCACAGTATTCCTTTATTCTTTTCTAATGACAGCTTCCTGGTCTACGTAGAGGTTTCACGTGAGCACAATTAAGTGTTCTGGAATTCCCATTCTTTGCAATGTTATCCATAATTTGTTATGATCCACACAGTTGAATGCCTTTTTGTAGTCAATAAAACACAGATAAGCATCTTTTTGCAGTCCTGGTGGCGTAGTGGTTAAGAGCTCAGCTGCTAACCAAAAGGTTGGCAGTTCAAATCCACCAGCCGTTCCCTGGAAACTCTACGGGGCAGTTATGCGGTCCTACAGGGTTGCTATGAGTCGGAATTGACTCCATGGCAACAGGTTTTGGTTTTAAATATCTTTCTAGTATTCTCTGCTTTCAGCCAAGATCTATCTGACATCAGCAATGATATCTCTTGTTCCACATCCTCTTCTGAATCCAGCTTGAATTTCTGGCACTACCCTGTCAGTGTACTGCTGCAAACGCTTTTGAATTTTCTTCAAGCAAAATTTTACTTGTGTGTGATCTTAATGATAGTGCTTGATAATTTCCCCATTCCATTGGATCACCTTTCTTTGGAATGAGTACAAATATGGATCTCTTCCAGTGGGTTAGCCAGGTAGCTGTCTTCCAAATTTCTTGGCATAGATGAGTGAGCACTTCCAGCCTTGCATTCATTTGTTGAAACATCTCAGTTGGCATCTGTCAATTCCTGGGCCCTTGTTTTTTGCCAATGCCTTCAGTGCAGCTTGGACTTCTTCCTTCAGTACCATCAGCTCCTGATCATATGCTACCTCCTAAAATGAATGAATGTCTTGGTATAGTGACTCTGTGTGTTCCTTCCATCTTCTTTTGATGCTTCCTGAGTCATTCAATTTTTTATCCATAGAATCCTTCAGTATTGCAACTCAAGGCTCGATTTTTTTCTTCAGTTCTTTCAGCTTGAGAAATGCCTAGCATGTTCTTCTCTTTTAGTTTTCTAACTCCAGGTCTTTGCACATATCATTATAATACTTTATTTTGTTTTGTCGAGCCACCCTTTGAAATCTTCTGTGCCACTCTTTTACGTCATCATTTATTTTGTTTGCTTTACCTACTGTACGTTCAAGAGCAAGTTTCAGAGTCTTTCCTGACATCCATTTTGTCTTTTCTTTCATTCTTGTCTTTTTAATGACCTTTTGCTTTCTTCATGTATGATAACCTTGTTGTCATCCAACAACTCTTCTGGTTATCGGTCATTAGTGTTCAATGGGTCAAATTTATTCATGAGATGGTCTTAAATTCAGGTGGAATATACTTAAGTTATACTTTGGCTCTCACAGACTTCTTTTAATTTTCTTCAGCTTCAACTTGAACTTGCATATGAGCAACTGATGATCTGTTCCACATTCAGCCCCTGGCCTTGTTCTGATTGATGATATAGATTTGATTCCTGTGTATTCCATCTGGTGACGTTCATATGTATAGCTGATATTTATGTTTTTGAAAATAGGTATTTCTTATGACTACGTTGTTGGTCTTGAAAATTTCTATCATAAGATCTCCAGCCTCGTTTCTGTAACCAAGTCCCTATTTTCCAACTACTGATCCTTCTTTGTTTCCAACTTTCGCATTCCAATCACCAGTAATTATCAATGCATCCTGACTGCATGTTTGATCAATTTCAGACTGCAGAAGTTGGTAAAAATCTTCAATTTCTTCATCTTGGTATTAGAGGGTGGTAGGTAGATTTAAGCCTTTGGATATTATTATCCTATCACTCTGATATAATTGTAGTTCAGGATAGATCTTGAAAGGTTCTTTTTGACAATGAATGCAATGCCATTCCTCTTCATTTTTTTTTTATTCTTGGCATAGTAGACAATATGATAGATATAGATATATAAAACCAAAAACAAAACCAAACTCGTTGCTATCGTGTCGATTTCCACTCATAGCAACCCCATAAGACACAGTAGAACTGCCAGATAGGGTTTCCAAGGAGCAGCTGGTAGATTTGAACTGCTGATTTTTTAGTTAGCAGCCAAGCTCTTAATCACTGCGCCACCAGGGCTCCATAAATACATAGATGTAAATATATATATCATATGGTCTACATATATATATATATATGGTATACATAGATATATATATGTATATCAATTTGACATTGTCCCACATATCCCTGAAGCTCTTGATATTTTTCTTTTAGGGTCTCTCTTCCTCAGATTCGATAATTTTTTTGTATCTGTAGTCAAGTTCACTGTTTTTTTCCCCTTTGTCTCCAATCTGCAGCTTTGTCCA
>NW_004444091.1:24041-25656 GCF_000243295.1 Trichechus manatus latirostris
AATTATCTCCAGGCAGATACCCGAGGCCATGGTGTGGCTCTCCTCATGAATTTTCTTTCTCTTTAGGGTGCAGTGTTGCACTGCCGGAAATCCAGTGCCTGAAAGAGTTACCTCATATATCTTGTCCAGTTTTACGTTTATTTTCCAGAGGAGGGCTTGTCCAATACCAATTCCTCCGTCATCGTCAGAAACAGAAGTCCCATTTTTTCTCATAGTGAAAAAAAGAAACATTACTAAGTGTCAATTATATCCTGTTTCTCCATTGCTTAAAACTCTTCAGAGGCTTCCCACTGTATGTAGCATGAAGCACTTTATTACTACTAGGTCCTGGTGAGGTCCCCGTCTGTCTCTCCAGTTAAGAGATATAGTGATGCTTCCTAGAGCCTGGCAACGTTTCTGCCTCAGGATATTTGCACCTGCCATATTTCTGGATTTCAACTGACACAGCTTTTCACATGAGCAACTCTTTCCCATCCTTCAGTGTTCAGCTTAAATATCACCTTTCAGAAATTCTCCTCTAAACAACTTATGAAAGTAGAAACAATGCCTTCCTGTTATTCCTTATCACAAGAATCTATGCATTCCATTTGTGGCAATGATCACATTTCTAAATATTGTGTTTATTTACTTATTATCTATTCCTCCTGAAAGCAGGGTGGATATTTATCTCTCCAGTTGGATATCCAAATGTGAAGAAGGGTCTTATTTCTTTGATTCACTCTGGTATCAACTTGCCTAGAAATGAAAGGAAGCTTCAATATTCATAAATTTATTGAAACCATATATGTACATCAAAAATCATCTCAGGGCACCTCCGGGAACATGGCACTCTAGGCAGAAGCACCACGCCATCCCTCCACAGCAAAGATCTGAAAAACTAAGCCAAACAGAGAAAACAGAAATCCTGAAACCCTAAAACATCAAATGAAGAGATATAGAGCTCATCCAAGCATCAAATCGAGTGAGAAAACTGACAGAGAATTGAGAGTGAGAAGAGAGGTTCAGGCAGAGGTCCCCTATAAGTTAACGCAGCACAGATCCACCATCTTCGACTCCTGTCAGAGACCAGCAAACAGGGGGTACGAGAAAGCAGCATCACGGAGCTTCCAGCAGGAGACAGAACAACAGTAACTGGCGATGTATGCTTTCCCAACCCCACCCTTCACCCCCACTCTGCCTCCTCTGCTTCCCGCGGCTACAGTCTGTTCCCCAGGAAGCACCGGCTGCTTGGATTCCACCCGCCCGCACTGGTCAACTCCCTGAGTGCCGTTTGTTGGCTGCTGGAGTCGCCTTTTTCTACTTCCTTTGATTTCTTCCTTACCTGTCACCACCTCCCCCTCCTTTCACTCAAATACCTGGCTCCGTGTTCCATCTTTGCTTCTTCCTAAGGGGTTGTGGAGCTCCATTCGAGTGTGGAAATGATTCCTGATCTGGGCTACCACGCAGGTGGGATCCCGGGGCTTTTGTTTGTTTGTTTTGAATTGTTCATTTGTTTTCTTTTCCTTTTCTCAACTTGGGAACCCATTCTAGCCGGGCAGTGCTACGGGTTTGGGACCTACCCCCTCAGCTTATGCAGACGTGCAGAGGGATCCCTGGGGGCATTAATTTTTTCGTG
>NW_004444091.1:42234-44435 GCF_000243295.1 Trichechus manatus latirostris
TGAGACCTCTATTGTAAAAACCCATGAAAAAGTTCACACACAAAAAGTAACAATCTTTGTTGGTTACCAGGGATGGGAGGGGTGTGGGAGAAATACTAAAGAGGCAATAGGTAAGTGGTATCTTTGGTGAAGGGTGAGACAGAACACAATACTGGGGAAACCAGCACAACTTGTACAAGGAAAGGCCATGGAAGCTCCATAGGCACATCCAAACTCCCTGAGGGACTGAATGGCTGGGTGGAGGGCTATGGGGACCATGGTCTCAGGGAACATATAGCTCAATTGGCATAACACAGTTTATAAAGACAATGTTCTACATTCTACCTCGGTGAGTAGCATCTGGGGTCTTAAAAGCCTGTGAACAGCCATCTAGGATACTCTACTGGTCTCATCCCTTCGGCAGCTGGGGAGTGTGAAGAGAACAGGATACAGGGAAGGATTGGTCGGAAGGACTAGTGGGCCACAGCTACCAAGGCCTCCAGCAGACTGAGTCCAGTACAACTAGATGGTGCCCAGCTACCACCACTGACTGCTCTGACCAGGATCACAACAGAGGGTTCTGAACACAGGTAGGGAAGGATGTAGAACAAAATTCTAACTCACAAAAAAAGACCAGCTTTACTGGACTAAAGGAGACTGGAGAAACCCTGAGAGTATGGCCCCCAGACACCCTTTTAGCTCAGTGGTGAAGTCACTTCCAAGGTTCACTGTTGCCGGGGAGTGGACAGCCCCATAAAACCAAACAGGACTGGCGAGGCACAGCAGTCCAAGGACAGGGACTAGAAGACAGAGGAGGACAGGAGAGCTGGCGATAGGGAACCCAAGGTTCAGTAAGGATAGTGTTGATGTGTTGTGGGGTTGTTAACCATTGTCATAGGGCAATCATGTGTACTGTTTAATGAGAAACTATTATGTTCTGTAAACCTTCATCTAGAGTGAAAGTAGGAGCACAATTGGAAGAGCATAGTCAATGTCACTGAACTGTACATGTAGAGGTTTTTGAAGTGGTATATCTTTGGCTATGTATATTTTCACCAAAAAAAAGATCGACAAGGGAGAGTGTTGACATGTCCTGGTGTTGTTAACCAATGTCATAAACCAATATGTGTACTACTGTTTCATGAGAAACTATTTGTTCTATAAACCTTCACCTGAAGTACAATAAAAAAAAGAAAAAAAAATATATTAAAAAAAAATCATCTCAGTAGTTTCTGAAAAATACTTTGATGATATAAAGTGTCTATTCTTGGTAAAACTTTTGGAACCTGGACCAACATAAGATGATGTAATATAGTCAATATTATTAAATGTTGGTCTGTAAATGCAATCCAGTGTAATTGGAAGAAAATAAGTGTTGTAAATATTAGAAAGAAAAGTGTGCTGCCAAAGTAACTTGATAAAGAAATTAAATAGTCCCTGTTTTCTCAGAAGAATAGGGTAACAGTCAACACCCTACACTCTGACGCCAACAGACCTTAGTTAGAATTCTGGTTTGCCACGTACATGCTCTGCCCCATTGTTAAGTTGCTCAGTCTTTCCAACTCTCAGTTTCCTGATCTATAAAATATGGATGGATGATAACAGTAACCTCATAGAGTTATTATGATAAAGCAATGAGATGAGTAATTCATGCACAGATCTTGTGCTCAGGGCCTGGCAACCAAGTAGGAATTTGGTAAATATGAGATATCATCTTTGTTTTGTAATATCCCTGAGATGAGCTTTTTATTTTGTGTGTAAGAAGAAAGCATATTAAAAACAATATTACAAAAAAAGAAATAAAGACTGAAGAATTTTAAAATTCAGAATTGTCTTCTATCTTGTCTGGTATAATCTACTTCACCCTTCTCTTTCTGGAAGATTTTCACCCTTCTGATGTCACTGAATCTGAAAGGTAACTGTATTAGTTTCCTAGAGCTGCTGTAACAAAGTACCACAAACTGGGTGGCTTATAAGAACATTAATTGTCCCACAGTTCTGGAGACTAGAAGTCCAAAATCAGAGTATCAGCTGTGTTGGTTCCTTCTGAGACGGAGTCTTTTCCATGCATCTCTCTTAGCTTCTGGTGATGCCCGATGGTCTTTAGCATTCCATGACGTGTAGATGGGTAATTTCAATCTATCGCAGTCTTCACATGGCCATCTTTCCCCTGTCTGTGTCTCCTCTCCTCTTTTATAAAACACCATTCATGTTCAATCAGA